>NW_011181130.1:0-466 GCF_000146605.3 Meleagris gallopavo
CAGCCCAATCCATGAGGCCTGGATTGGCGCCTAACGCATCTTAACGATGAGTCTGTCAGAGCCGTTTTATCACTCCCCCCAAACGCACTTCGAGTGCTTTAGGAGCAGCAGTGGCATTTTGAATAAACTCAGCCTATTTAGCAAAGCTGCAACAGCTGCGTGACAGAACTTTGGGAAAAAACAATCTCTGTTGAATACTGTTATATAATGATCATCTGGTACTTAAATTAAGTAAACCAAGGCATCACCTCCCAGCCAAGCAGCTCCCAGCCAAGCAGGTGCAACCAGCATGAGCTGCTCCTACACTCCAGGTCCCATTGAGCCTTACCAAGGGCTGCCCAAGGGCTCGCCTGTTGACCTCTGGCTTCCAGTGCCCCCTAATGTGCCACAGAGGTTTCTCAGGGCCCCACAGTTTGCTCTGCAGACATCCAGACGTGCCCCAGAGCCAATTGTGTGTGCTGCAGGG
>NW_011181131.1:0-430 GCF_000146605.3 Meleagris gallopavo
ACAAGCCAGCAGTGGGCCCTTCCAGCCCAGAAAGCCAACCGTATCCTGGGCTGCATCCAAAGATGCCCAGTCAGCGGGCCAAGGGAGGAGATCCCCATCCCTCTGCTCTGCGCTGGTCAGGCCTCACCTGCAGTGCTGCGTCCAGATGTGGAGTCCTCAGTGCAGGGAGACATGGAGCTGTGCGAGTGCATCCAGAGTACAGCCACAAACACGAACCCAAGGATGGAACCCCCTCTCCTGTAAGCAAGGAGAGCTGGGCTGTTCAGCCTCCTGGAGAAGTGAAGGCTCCAAGGGAACCTGGTAACAGCCTTTCAATATCTAAAGGAAAGAACAAGGGAAAATGGAGGTGAAATCTAAGGAAAATGTCTTGTACAGTGAGGGTGCTGAGGCAGTGGCACAGGTTGCCAGAGACATGGTGGATGTGCTGGCC
>NW_011181132.1:0-458 GCF_000146605.3 Meleagris gallopavo
CGAGGAGAACACAGCAACACTGACGCTGCCATCGTCACGGCCCTGCCATCAGGGCTCCAACTAAGGCAGCCAGCTGCCCAGGCACTCCGGCCAAGACCTTTGTGAAGCACCACTTTGTTCATCCCTGCAGTGATGGGCACGCAGCCCCTACTGACGAGGGAGACATGGCATGCCTGGCTGCTGACATCCACTCCATCCCATAGTGTGGGTCTGGCACAGCTCACGTCTCCCCTGGAACTCACTGGCTGAGCATCTCAGGCTCACAACCTTCCCCACGCTGCTGCTACGACGTGAGGTCTGTTACCGAGCTGCTGTTTGGAGCTACGTCCTGTACTGCTCTGAGAAGACAGGAGGGCGGCGCTCGCACAAGGTCACACGTGGGTTCTGTGCTGTGCTGGGCTCTCCCCAGCCCGCATCTTGGCCTCGCCATCGTGCGATTGTGCCACTTCTGTTCTGGT
>NW_011181133.1:0-542 GCF_000146605.3 Meleagris gallopavo
AGCTTGGAACGGCCAGGAAAGCACCCTCCAGCACCCACTGCCAGGCAGTAAGAGACCGCCCCACCCGGAAGGGCCAGATCCCATGACTTCTGTAATGTATAGGGATAGGTGCCTGGAATTGGAGCATTAACACTTTAACTTCCAGTACACTACATGATGTTTTGATGTGGAATACTGAGAATCAAAAACAAAGAAAAAAAACATAAAACCATGACATTCCACCACTTATTCTACATCACTACATCATGCTTAATTTATATACGTATATATGAATAAACGAAAGATGATTAAAATGCATTACACACACATGTCTATATACATATACATAGAATTATCGACTGCACTCCCCCAGCATCAAGTTTCCTTGTGGTACACATTGAACATCCCCGTTTTTTTGTCATTTACCCCACCAAAGTGGACCCAGGTCCCTGGGCAAAAACAATACCACGGAGTGGGTTGCCCTTTTCCAGAAGCTGGAAGAACCCAAACTGCTTTTCCCAACATGTTCTTTACATGTACAACAGGGACTTTATCTCCCTCTA
>NW_011181134.1:0-427 GCF_000146605.3 Meleagris gallopavo
TATGCCGTTGCTGGCCGAGAAATCGCGTTTATCTCCGAACGTGCAGAATGCACTACGCCTACCTCTAAATACTATGCTCTGCTTTTCGTCCGACGAGTGACCGGTCTGCTTTCCGCACATCGGGAAGGAGCGGTTTGCACTTCGCCTTGGCTACATGCAGAATGCACTATGCCTACCTCTGAATACAACATCTCTGCGTTTATTTCGAGCGACAATTCATTCTAGTGAGGTTCTTCACTGCTACACATCTGCATTCAGACAGGAAAAGAGTGGAAGGGAAAAAACCCGCTCTAACAAGGCAACTGTAAGTTCGAGGAACGACAGATGTAGTGCTCACAGGGAGTGCGTTTCAGACAGTGAGCAGCTATGCTTTCTGGGCTGCGGAGAAAAAACCCCCACTACGCAGGGAGTGCAGGAGGCTGAATTC
>NW_011181135.1:0-423 GCF_000146605.3 Meleagris gallopavo
ACAGCATTGGCTTCACTTTCCACTCTTGGCCTATACAGCTAGGAACTCACCACATCTGGACTCCGGGCCACTCGCCTCAGACCAACAGACCCCTGCGTTCAGACACTTTGAAGGACACCTCAGTGCAAACTTACCTCAGCAGACTGCTCACAGTTTGCCTACCAGCATGTCATGGGAGGAAGCCTCAAAGCCTTTCCTAAAGGCAAACTCATCAACTGGCACTGCACCTCCCCCGGATCAAAGATGGTCGCTTCCGCCTTGAAGAAACTCAGCTGGGGGTGTATATCCAGGCTCTCCATTCCCACCATTTCTTAGCCAATCTGTGTTTGGCAGTACTTTCCGGGAGGATTTCCTTCCCCTCCTTCCCACTGACTAACGTCAGGCCAACCAGCCTGTGCTTCCTCACACCTTCGCTCCTCATTT
>NW_011181136.1:0-542 GCF_000146605.3 Meleagris gallopavo
GGCATAATTACACTACTCTTCATAAAATATCACAGCTAACCAACAAAGACAAAACCAGCATGTGACTACCATACTTTTTCTAGTTACTGATCACTTATACGTGGAATCAGCCTCTCCCTACTTAATTCTAAGGATTTTCAAAACTTGACTCGCTATAAAAGCATAAATTCTGCAGGCAACTATTCTATTATTTGATTCCAAAGGCTTACCATATGAAAAGGTGTCTGGCAGGGGCACACCATGACCAGCAAGTTCTTGAAACGTCCAGAACTTATTGACACAGTTGAGGATGGCCTGGGGACGATTCATTAACCGACAGCCCCATCTTCTCTAGATGGCGAAGGACTGTAATATCACTGTCACTTTTGGACCCAAGGTGTTGGTACCCGGACGACCACCACTGGGTAAGCAGTAAATAAAGCTCCCCGTTCACCCGAAGACCTAAAGAAGGAAAAACAAAAAACCAATTACCAAGTGGTGAGCACTAAAACAAGCTCTTCTCAGTCATGCAGCTTCATACACTAACTTCTAGATTGTATTAA
>NW_011181137.1:0-500 GCF_000146605.3 Meleagris gallopavo
TCCAAGAGAAGTCAGTCTTTCCCACTATTGCCCACTTTTCTCCCACGCACTTGTCATTTTCTCCCAGAAATACCACATTTCACTTGGAACTTGGGCCTGTGCTTCCAAAAAGATGGTATTTTCTCCCAGGCATACCTGTTTTCTTCAAACTACCACACGTTTTCTCCCAAAAAGACGAGATGACAAGACCAAATTGGACACTTGCAACCAAGAATAGGACATCTTCTCCCACAAATACCACTTCTCTCCCAAGGATAGGACATTTTCCCTAAATGCTATGGCAGTTCTGCTAAGAAATACTCCTTTCCTTCCCTAAATGGGACATATGCACCCACAAAGACCACGACTCCGAGAAATTCCTCCCAGTTCCTCCCAATTACACTCCATTACATTCCTCATCATGACACTTACTCCCAGACTTTTGGACTTTTACTGCGGAAAGACCATTTCGATCCAGAATATATGCCATTGGCCCTCACAAACACCGATTGCCTCACAAA
>NW_011181138.1:0-406 GCF_000146605.3 Meleagris gallopavo
GCAGCTACGTCTGCAAGCAGGACTCAGTCCTACAGCACCTGAACAACCAAAGCAGCAACCAGCTTCCTCAAGCGACCAGCAGGCAAAGCAAGGAAAGAAGTCTGCCACCAACCTAGCGGCTTACTCAGACGCACTGCGAAACAGCTCCACTTGCAAGCACAAGCCCAAAGCTCAGCCAGAAAAGCCCAAAGAGAAGCCCCAAGCCAGGACTATGCAATGCATTGCTGCTTCAAAGGAGTGATCCTCCTGGGCCTGTGCTGAAATGGGGATCATGGTTAATGAGCAAAGGGTGCTGGCCGGGGGAATGAAGATGGAAGAACCCTCAGGACCGTAGCATTTGAAATGGGCCTACGCTTGCAAATCAGTGTGATTCAATGCTGCACTATACCTCAGCACTCTATGGTTT
>NW_011181139.1:0-523 GCF_000146605.3 Meleagris gallopavo
AAGCACCCAGAAAGATTTCCCATGAGTAATTTCAAACAAGTCCTCTTCAGTTGCTATTCAACAATTCTGGAATTCCAAACGCTCAAAGTTACTCAGTAGTACGTCTTGCTGCAAACAGCTTTTCTTTTTTTTCTCAGTCCTGCCTGAATTTTGCTTCTCCACCTGTGCAGACGACACCTCTATGGCTCTTCTCCGTAATCCTGTGTTGTTTGGTGTAAGGATGTAACTAATCCTTGTGACGTACAAAGATGCAGGCTTGTTCCTGACCTGAGCTTTGAATTTCAAAGGCAATAGTATGAGATAGAATTGTGCATGGAAATTGGAACTTGTTACATTGCAACACGGTCTGTAATTTCTGTCCCAGCATTCTGTAACTTGGACTATTTTTTTTTTTCTGTTGTAGGTCAAAGGAGAAAGTGCGTCGAGTCCAAATCTGTTTCTAACTACCTAGGAATTAATTAGCTCAGCAATAAGGGCGTTGTGGGGTTAATGTTGCTGCTGTTCTGGAGTAATTCAGTCTTCT
>NW_011181140.1:0-462 GCF_000146605.3 Meleagris gallopavo
TTCACGGCTATTAGCACTCGTTCCCAAAGGGAGGCAGACTCATCCAAACATCGACCAATTCCTCGGTCAATAGCTGGGTCTCTGGCAATGGCTCCTAGTTGGCGAGCTTCATTACCATCTAGAAACAAGCTATTGGCCCCGCGGTCCCAACAACGAACCAACCAGGAAACAATAGTTTCATTCGGGCCCCGTGTGAACTCCTTTCTTGAACCTTGGATTTCAGTCATCTTCAGGGGCCGACGAGTAGTAATAAGGATGTCCTCATCATCAGTCTCTTCTGCATGTCTCTTAGTTTTTCCTTTTGCTTTTCGCGATGGTGGTGGTTCTGAGGAGGGCCCCTCGCCTGGATCTTCCTCCTCCTCCTCCTCCGCTTCTTCTTTTTTCCGTTCTAGCGCGTGGACACTCGTTTCCATTTCTTGCCTTCCACAGGAGCAACTGATATTGTTACTGGTGTCTCTTGTA
>NW_011181141.1:0-502 GCF_000146605.3 Meleagris gallopavo
GTAAGCCGCGCTGTCCCTGACTCAAATACTGACTTAGTTTCTCAGGATCCCACAGATGTTCAAGTGTAAAATCCCATGACACTGCGGGTCCCCTTGCTTTTAAGATCTTTCCTAAACCTCTCCATATTCCCTGCCAGTCAGCACTCTCTGGTTCTGGAGGAGACTCCTTCCCTTTGTAAAGGAATATAATCACAATCCAGGAAAACAATAGCGCGCCCATGAGTATTAATTCAGAATTCGAAAACCGTCTGACAAACCGATAAGGAAGCCTGGAGACTGGTCTGAACGTTGTGCTGTTTGTAAAATTAGCCATTCCATCTGGGATGTGAATGTCAAAATTCAGACCATACCACATTGCATACAGGTACCATGCAGGTGTCTCCGTCAATGCCCTTAAGTAGTTATATATGAACATAATTCCACAACAAGTAATATGGCCTTGACAATTTGCCAATAGGTTGAGAGTAACAGGACGGCTTGTAAGCCTTTACTCAACACCCCC
>NW_011181142.1:0-334 GCF_000146605.3 Meleagris gallopavo
TGTAGACTTCCTCCCCGTTTTAGAGCTGCAAATCATAGAAAAAAAATCACCCTCTCATATCATGAAAGGAAGCAATTGAGGTGTACTCCAGGCAGCAGCAGAAGTGCCCCAGGACGTCATCCAGCCACAGGGGCAACTCCTTGCTCCAGGCTTCAGAGGGCTACGGTTGTCAGGTGGCGAATCACAAGCATCTTCAGGGCTTGGGGCAAAAAGCTGTGCCCACCAGCAGACAACTGCAGGTCCGCAGACAGTTGAGGTAGAAGCTGAAGTGATGGGCATGCCTGGCCGTATGCCTGGCCATCTGTAGGTCCGCCTCAGCGCACCGTGCTGCTGG
>NW_011181143.1:0-470 GCF_000146605.3 Meleagris gallopavo
CCATAGCAGTGAGGCCAGGCTCTTTTCAGTGGTACGTGGAGACAGGACGAGGGGAAACGGACATCAGCTGCAGCACAGGAAGTTTCGCACGAATGTGCGTAAGAACTTCTTCACGGTGAGGTGACGGAGCACTGGAACAGGCTGCCCAGGGAGGTTGTGGAGTCTCCTTCTCTGGAGATATTCAAGTCTCGCCTGGACGCCTACCTGTGCGACCTGGTGTAGGGAACCTGCTTTGGCGAGGGGGGTTGGTCTCGATGATCTCTAGAGGTCCCTTCCAACCCCTACAATTCTGTGATTCTGTGACTCTGTGACTGAGAGGAAGAGGAGGCAGCGGCTGCAGTGCGCGGCGTCACAGGGCAGCGTTCCGAGTGCCCCCAGCTCGGCGCTCCAAGTCTTTTGTGGTTGCACTCAATCAATAAGCGATCAAAATTATGGATTCACAAAGATTCCATGAGCTGCTGCATGACTTC
>NW_011181144.1:0-490 GCF_000146605.3 Meleagris gallopavo
CAGCTGTTTTGGAGTGAAAAAATAAATATTCCTGCATAAAAATCAAATCTTTCACAGCTTACGCTTAAATTTGGTTCTGATTAAACAAAACCATTGAGACCAAGAGGAAGTTAGAGCATCAGCAACTGGCTCTATGCCCCAGATCTCACTCAGTTTGGCACATGTTTCTTATGTTGTAGGACTCTCCTGAAAAAGACTCTTTTTGGTGTAAAGTGTTTCCCATCAAATTGTTATCATATTGTGTTATCATATAATAATTAATTGTTATAATTGTTATCATATGGTCAGGTACTGCCTATAACCTCAGCTGTTCTACTCAGAAATACTTCGTAGATTACAATAATGAGTAAATTGAGCCCTATGCAAGAACAGCAGTGCACATAGTTTGATTGTTTCAATCTGTATGTGTCTTTGGGTACGAATGAGCCTCCAATAACATAGGAGAGGCATGTGACACAGGTACTGTTTCATGTTGTTCCAGTACCATACA
>NW_011181145.1:0-416 GCF_000146605.3 Meleagris gallopavo
GTTGTTACGGCACTTGGGAGCACCGCAGCTCTGCTGCCACCCGTTGGACACAATACAGTCATGAAGGCACTGCCCTGCATCCGTGCCTCTTGCACAAACCTGTGCTCCATGCTCGGAGCACATGGCTGCACTCTGTGCACCATGTTGCTTACCACCAGAGAAGGCTCAGGTACCCAACACCATTTTGGCTTCCATCTTGTCTGAGAACTGCTCATTATGCACAGCCCTCAGCTTTGCTTTGGTTTGGTGAGGTGGGGACTGCCATTGCTTCCTCAGTCCCCACACACCCCCTTCCCATCCCCACACTGCCATGGCAGATCAGGTTCTGGACCCACCTGAGGACCCAAACAGCCAGGAGTCTTTGGGTCCTGACGAGATGAGTCCCAGAGTTCTGAGGGAATTCACCGCTGCAGTCA
>NW_011181146.1:0-402 GCF_000146605.3 Meleagris gallopavo
ACGCTGCACGGGCACTGACTCATTCCTGCACTGCTCTCAGCTGCATCAGGGCTGTCCCACAGAAATCACTCCTTTTCATTGCTGCCATAGGTCTAACTGGCCAACCACGGCTGCTCCCACTTTCAAGAACTGGTAATTGATGCTGGCAGTTTAAGTTCTTAGCCATGGGCTGCTTAAACACGATTTTGGGTGGTGACGACTGGCAATCCCTTGGACGGGATATCCTTACTGGACATGGAGAGGAAACCATCCCTGGGGTGAGAATGCACTGCAGCAATGGCAAATCCCCCCTGGGACGGGCAGACCCTTGGGAAGGAAGAGGCACTGGGCTGCAAAATGCCCGTCGGGATGGTCACTGATCATTGGGATGGGAAACGGCTGGGATGGGAAGGATGTTTGGGG
>NW_011181147.1:0-447 GCF_000146605.3 Meleagris gallopavo
TGCGATCCCCCAAAAAGACAAGATCACAGCCCTGAAAGAAAAAAAGAAACCACTTACCCCATTCCAAGGACCAATACTCCCCCACACTCTCAAGTGAAGGAAGCAGCTTCCAGGTCCAAATACCTACCAGCCCTTAAGTACGCTCAGGGTTCCCTGCTAAAAAAGAGAGAGAGCAGCTCCACAATGGAGGAGAAAAAAAAAATAAAAAAAATCACTCACTCCATCACCAAAGAACAAGGCGTACTCCAAAGGATGCACTCCCCAGGTTCACATGCTGCCCCTACTCTTCCCAGCCCTTAAATGGGATCAGGGAGGGGTGGAGCCTGGCTCTGCCCCACTCCACAGCCAAACTGCCCCCAGCTGTGCTCGCAGGGCTGCACCCCGCCCCAGGTCGCGGGTTCCACAAAAACAGGAGGGCAAGGGAATGCCCAGGCAAAGGCAAGGGCC
>NW_011181148.1:0-473 GCF_000146605.3 Meleagris gallopavo
AAGTCAGTTTTCCCTTGCCTTAAAGCAAAGGCTGCAAATGGTTTCACTTTGAAACAGTAAGTGACACCACTGCATCTCCCAGACAAGATGTTTCAGGAAGATTTAATTTTGTCAGCTACTGACAGACCTGAGGAGCATTCACCAACCATCTTCATTCGGTAGTGCTTTCTTTCAAGAAGATAGGCTTTGTGTCCTTTCTGTTCTTCTGGCAACCTATCATCATTCACAATCTCCTCTGCCTTCCTTGGCAAAGCTAAGCAACAGCATTTGGATGAATAAGAATCAGTTGGAATGCAAGGAACGAAAAAGCATTTGGGTAACACAAGTTAGGAACCAGCCTCGGCAAGGTTCTGGTATGAAACCATATGCTTCATAGCTTCAAATGCTCGGAAAGCGTCATCAGTTTTGCCTTCAACTGCATCCAGCACTGCAAATGCTACATGAGCCTCTTCTTCATAGGCTGCAACCTGAAA
>NW_011181149.1:0-388 GCF_000146605.3 Meleagris gallopavo
AGGGATATCGAGGCAAAGGGAACAATGACTGCTACAAAACCAGTGGTACAGAGAGAGAATTCACGCCAGGAGTGTCTCACAGCCCAGGGATAGATTCACAGCACTGGCTGCAAGCTTGTGTTTCCATTAAAAACGCTAATTCAAAACAACCTGGATTTCTGAGCTAACTGCACTTTTAGTAGGGGGGGATTCTAAACAATGCTGCAGAAGAGGGGTGCAACAAGGGGCAGAGCAATGGGGGCTGTGCACAAAGGAAGCGATGCAAAGCCTCGTGCAAACCGGAGGGCTGTGGGGGGTGGCAGGGCTACTGGGGCCAAAGCAACGAGGGGGGGGCACGAGGTAGGGGAAGCAGGAATGGGAACTGGTGGGGGGAGGAGGAGGAAGGCAA
>NW_011181150.1:0-357 GCF_000146605.3 Meleagris gallopavo
CTATTAACTGTGGTAACGTAATTCACAGCTTTCACATAAAGGAGAATGTGGAATGCAACTTTTTGACATAGTAAATCCCTTAGTGTCTGTCCTGAGACCAGTGGCAGAAGAAGAAAGCAGTTCTGGTCCTCATCCCTTCCAAACCTGTGGCACTGAACTGCGCCGGCCCCTCAAAGGCTTGAATTGCAGAGCTCTGGGGGAATCAGTCTCAGTTGTCTGTTGTAGTCTTGTTGTTGTAGTTCAAACTATTTTATCACTCTGAAGATGCAGACTAGAGATAGATAGGAGGCTGGCTTTAAAAGAACTACTTGCTGATGGTGAGAAATCCTGACTGAAGACAAATGAATCCTCTACTGC
>NW_011181151.1:0-470 GCF_000146605.3 Meleagris gallopavo
TAACTTGTATCACTATATTGATGATCTCCTGCTGCCATCCGACTCACTGGAGGCAGTGGGACAGGCGGCGGATTCATTAACCGCCTGTTTACAATGGAGGGGATGGGCTATAAATCCCCAAAAAGGTGCAAGGTCCGGGCCTGTCCATAAGATTCCTGGGGGTGGTTTGGTCAGGAAAGACCAAAGTACTGCCCAGTGCTGTCATCGATAAGGTTCAGGCGTTCCCAGTCCCTACAACATCGAAGCAGCTGCAAAAGTTTCTAGGTGTATTGGGTTATCGGCGTTCTTTTATACCTCACCTAGCGCAGCTGCTAAGACCACTGTCTAGACTCACAAAAAAGGGGCAGCTTGGGACTGGGGGGAAACAGAACAGGACGCTTTTCAACAGGCGAAACTGGCAGTTAAACAAGCCCAGGCATTGGGTCTGTTTGATCCTACCCTGCCAGCCGAGTTAGATGTTCACATCACTC
>NW_011181152.1:0-383 GCF_000146605.3 Meleagris gallopavo
TTTTTGTTCCCATCCTCGATCTTGATGGGGCAGGTGGTTAGACCAAGCCGGGAGAGCCAGCTGGAGGCCTGGCACTCGATCTCTAAGGGTTGCTGCTCCTCGGGAAGGAGCAGCTTTTTGTCCCAATTCCGGGCCCAGCTGAGACAGCTGGCAAAAGTCAGGAATTGGAGACATGAAGGCAAGTAAGATCAGGAAGAGAGTCAGGCTGACCTTCATCCTGTTCTCTCCCACGGACCACTCTCAACACACAAGTGGCTGTCACCCAGAGCGGAGCTCCAGCAGTGACCACCAGGACGGAGTGACCGCCCCACGTGTCTGAGCTGAGGGGAGGCTGCCAGCGTGACTTCATAAAGACTGGAGTCCTGCCCCGCCCTGTGATGTCA
>NW_011181153.1:0-411 GCF_000146605.3 Meleagris gallopavo
GAGGAGCTCCTCATGTTCTTCTGCAACTGCCCCCCCAACATCACTACTGCCTCCTCTGGTACCGTACTGGGAGATGCTTCAGAGTCCATTAGCCTGCATTTCCTTCCTCCCATCAGCAGCTGCTCCTGCACTGACCTTCATTCACACTGGGATGCCGTCCACTTCTAGCGCCAGCTGACCTGCGAGACAGAGAAAGGAAATGTGGGATCAGCACAAAATGCAGAAGCCCAAGGCTGTGCCACCACCACGTACTGCAGCCTTGGGAAGTCAGCTGCAACTGCAACTGATTGAATTAACTGTAACTGTCAGAATTAAAACAGGCACCACTGTAAATTAAGCTGACTCACATCACGGACAGAAGCTGGAGAGCTCTCGTGGCACAAAACTCAGGGCTGTAGAATTTAAGGTTCC
>NW_011181154.1:0-513 GCF_000146605.3 Meleagris gallopavo
ACCATTTTGATATGACCCATAGCTCGTTTTCTCTCAGAAATAACATTTCTGGCCCATAAATGGCTTTTTCTTTCAGAAATTCCAACTTTCCAGGCGCAAATAGATTATCTTTTCCCTTCAAAAGACTACGGAAAAGCGGTATTTCCCGGAAAAAACGTCATCTATTTGGGAGAAATCTGGTATGTCTTGAAGAAAATGTCTCCGTAGGGAGAAGGCTGATATTTGCGAGGTGTAATGACAGATCTTCTGCAGGGAAGTTGTTTTTCTAGCTGAAAAGGTCTAATTTTTCGAATTAGAATGGTACTTCTGACGGTAATGTGATATTGCTGATTTAAGTGATATTGGTGATTGTAAGGTAGAGGTCATCACACGGAAGCGCACACGGAAACGTTCTGCCAGACTACAACAAGTGCAATGCACTTCGGACGCAGCACAGCGTGCGGGATTCTGCCACTGCACATGGCGGCTAAAGTTCCAGTTTAAAGCCGGTGAGAAATCGGTGTAGCGCTACAT
>NW_011181155.1:0-346 GCF_000146605.3 Meleagris gallopavo
AGTTATATCTCCTCGTTGACCGCAAAGCCCCTGGGGAAACGTAGCTGCTCTTCTCCTCTGGACAGGCACCCGGAACTTGAGCATCAGCAGTCAAACCCCAGTGCATTGCATGATGTTATGATGTGGAATTACCGATAATGAAAAATCATGAAACCATGACATTCCACCCCTTATTCCACATCACTACATCATGCTTAATATAGACAAACAAAATATAAACACACGCACTAGGGATTACTGACTGCACTCCCTCAACATCAAGTTCCCTTGCGGTACACATTGAACATCCCCGTTTTCTTGCATCACCACCAGTGACCAGTCCCTGGGCAAAACAGTTCCACGAAGA
>NW_011181156.1:0-481 GCF_000146605.3 Meleagris gallopavo
AAGCTTCCTAGAAAACACATATTGAAGCATCAAAACTTGTGGAATGCCATGCATGCATACACACAGTTGTGCTAAGGGGTGTAAGCTTTCTCTCTTGTGTTTATAAAGACTGAATGGAGTCTAGTTGTACCTAGGTACACCCAACAACATCATCTCACCACAGCTACTAGAACCTATTAAAGATTCCTATTGAAGATTAAGGCTGACAGAACCTGCTGGGACTGGTATTTCTGGATGACTGGTACAAAACAGGATCAGTGTTTTCTCAGAAGATTGAGATGAGTCAGGACTGCCTCTGTTTTACTGGATCACCCAACAGCTTTGGCTGAGGAGAATGAGAGCCCATCTGTATTAGGCTAGCTGTGAGCTTCATTCGTACACTTTCACTTAAGTCGAAAAACTAACCAGCTCTACACCAGCCACCCAGCCACTGAAGAGAGTTCCCATATGAAGCTGAGGTTACAGAATTGAGCATTTACAT
>NW_011181157.1:0-525 GCF_000146605.3 Meleagris gallopavo
TCAGAAAACAAAGCTTCAAGGTGGGATCTCAAAGCTCCACCTGAGACAAACCCCTTTGAAATCCAACCTACAATACCATAAAAATACAACACCAGGACGAAAACCGTTCACAAAGAGACTGGTTAATGGCAGCACGCCGCGTTACTTGGCCTGACAAGGTCGCTATCCCATTGCAAACGGGTTTATGATCCTCCATGGAGGACCTTCACACCCATACTGGCCAATTAGGCACGAGGGAGGCGATGTACGAAGAAGCGTTTGAAAGCCCAGAGTTGACAAAATCTTTGGCAAGGATGAGGAACACTTGATTGTACAACAGGCTCCCTCCCGTCTTTATGAACCTTAGTGTCCATATTAACCCTCCTAGAGGCCTCGGAGGCCACTGTCCAACAGGTTGCCCAGCTGGTAGCTGATCCGGGGGAGTCAGAGTGCCTGAGGACAAGGCGCAATGTCAGGGTGGTGGATGGAGCCAACATACTCCCAGTCACTAAGACCAGAAAGGCCGCCCCACGGACACCCCCTGAC
>NW_011181158.1:0-370 GCF_000146605.3 Meleagris gallopavo
TTTCTGGTAGAAAATATCATATTTCTGGGTAGAAAACTGCAGTTCCTGGCAGAAAATGGGGTATTTTTGGGGAGAAAACTGGGATTTGTGGCAGAATATATAATATTTTGGGGGGAGAAAATTACTATGACTTGGAGATATTGTCATATTTTGCGGAAGCAAACTGGTATATCTGGGAGAAAAAGTCATATTTCAGGGCACAAAGCTGGTATTTCTTGGAGAAAATGCCATATTTTTCGGGGACTAAACTGGTATTTCTGGCAGAAAACGTTGTGTTTGTCAGGAGAAAATGGGTATTTCTGGCACCAAATGTCATCTTTCATGGAGAAATGTGGCGTTTCTGGGAGAAAACGTGATATTTCTGGGAGAA
>NW_011181159.1:0-327 GCF_000146605.3 Meleagris gallopavo
GGCGGGGCGCTTGGCCGCCAGCCTCCCCTTCCCCGGGGAGCATCGCTTACTTACCCCTTCTGGCGGCTTTCCTGAGTTTTTGGGAGGTGGGGGGGCTCCACTGGGATAAATCCTTCCGGTTCCTAACGGAGCTCACTGCATCTCGTGGGTACCACCGCCGTGCGTGTGTGCGGGGCTGCTCCTCCGCATGTCAGTCCAAGTTGCCGTGCTCGCTACGGAACCTGGGCTCTCTTGTGCAGCTGTCAGGGTGAGCGGGGAGGTGCATCTGGAAAAGGGGTGGGGGGACGGGAAACGTCGGTAAATCCACCAGCCTCGGTCTTCAGCTCC
>NW_011181160.1:0-523 GCF_000146605.3 Meleagris gallopavo
ACCTGGACAGGCTGGAGAGCTGGGCAGTAAGAAACCGGATGAGGTTCAACAAAAGCAAGGGTAGGGTCTTACACCTAGGGAGGAATAATTGCATGCACCAATACAGGCTGGGGGATGAGCTGCTGGAGAGGAGCTCTGCAGAGAGGGACCTGGGCGTCCTGGTGGACGACAGGTTGGCCATGAGCCAGCAGTGTGCCCTCGTGGCCAAAAAGGCCAATGGCATTAAGAAGAGCGTGTCCAGCAGGTCGAGGGAGGTGATCCTCCCCCTCTACTCTGCCCTGGTAAGGCCTCATCTGGAGTACTGTGTCCAGTTCTGGGCTCCCCGGTACAAAAAAGCAGGGATCTCTTGGAAAAGAGTCCAGCGGAGGGCCACAAAGATGGTGAAGGGCCTGGAGCATCTCCCCCTGTGAAGAAAAGGCTAAGTGAAACTGGGTCTGTTTAGCCTTGAGAAAAAGACGACTGAGAGGGGACCTGATCCAGGTTTATAAATATCTGAGGTGTGGCGGCCATAGTAGTGAGGCCA
>NW_011181161.1:0-419 GCF_000146605.3 Meleagris gallopavo
GCCCAGCTGGCCCCGTGCTGTGTGTCTTGCAGGGCAGAAAGAGCAGCACAACATTGGTGCTACTGTCCACTGCCGTGTTGTGATTTCCAGGGGGACCTTGACCAGTGCCCAGCACCTTTAGCAGGGGGTGCACCTTCTGCCACAGTAGCGGTTGGAAATGCAGGAGAGGTCAAAGCCCCCCGAGGTGATGGGCACGCCCTGACAGCTGAGGATGCTGCCAACAGCAGCGGAGGTGGAGGATCCGACGGCGGTGTTCTGCGGGAAGGAGCTGAGGATGGGTCCGGGCAGGGTCACCACCACGGGAGAGGGCTCAATGACGATGGTGGAGTTCTGGCACTGCCTGACGCAGGGCTCATTGCAGCTGCTGGCCAGAGGAGTTGGGCCGCAGGGCTGGCATGGCACGCATGGGTCGCAGCAGG
>NW_011181162.1:0-418 GCF_000146605.3 Meleagris gallopavo
GCGTTATGTGCTCACCATGGTGGAGGCAACAACTGGGTGGCTTGAAACCTATGCAGTACCCCACGCTACCGCCCGAAATACCATACTAGGTCTTGAGACACAAGTCCTGTGGCGACATGGTACCCCAGAAAGAATTGAGTCAGATAATGGGACTCATTTTAAAAATTCTCTTGTAGATACCTGGGCTAAAGGTCATGGTATTGAGTGGATTTACCATATTCCCTACCATGCACCAGCCTCAGGTAAGATTGAACGATACAATGGGTTGTTAAAAACTATGCTGAAAGCAATGGGAGGCAGTACATTTAAGCACTGGGAGAAGCATTTGGCAGAAGACACCTGGTTAGTCAATACCAGAGGATCTATCAATCGTGGTGGTCCAACCCAGTCCAGCTCCCTACACACCGTAGAGGGAGAT
>NW_011181163.1:0-620 GCF_000146605.3 Meleagris gallopavo
TATTTGCGGTGGCAGATGTTGATGGAAATGCTTCCACCCACCCAGTTAAGTGATCTACTAAAACCAGTAAGTATTTGACTCTTCCCACTTTAGGGAGCTCCATAAAGTCTACTTGAATACTTTGAAAAGGTCGAATCCCCGGATCCCTTCCCCCTGCAGGTTGACTACGAATGACCTTGTTATTTACCCTCTGGCATATTGCACACCCTCTACAGACTTGTTTAGCCAGTGTATATATCCCTGCACATACATATTTCCTCAGTACAGCATCACACATAGCTTGTACTCCCCAGTGACTTCCTTGATGCAAGATATTTAAAATTTCCCTTGTTACTGCCTTGTTTAACAATTCTCTCCCATCTGGGAGGATCCATCTCCCTTCAGATTCTATGGCCCCCAAATTCCTAAAAGTGTCCTTTTCTTTTTCACTGAATACCTGTCCTGGGGAAGGAGGAGGCACCTCAGGCACGAGATAGGTCATGATAATTTTTGAGTGTAAAGCAGCCTCACGGGCTGTTTTATCTGCTATTCGGTTTCCACGAGCAATAATCGAATTCCCCTTTTGATGTCCTTTTATATGCACTACTGCAACTTCAGTGGGTAACGGTAAATTTTCCAGA
>NW_011181164.1:0-555 GCF_000146605.3 Meleagris gallopavo
CTCTTAATATTACCTGCACCGCCCGGATCCTAATACATCTCTGTCGCAGTCTGAACTCTCCCACGGTTGTGTGGAGAGCCAGACCGCATAGAATATCTATGCCCAAGATGTATTTCTGGACTGGGGCAATAGATACCTTATACTCCCGGGGTGGGAGACGCCCAACCCCCAGTTTCAAACCACGTTTGGGTGACAGGAATAGTTTGTCCCCCAAAACCACCAATCATCACTCTGTTTCCATGAAATTTGTTGGGATCTCCATAAATGATTGATGTTTCTGCTCCAGTGTCCACTAATGCCATAACTCGCTGAGTATTTTGGGGGGACCAATAAATCGGTAATTCTACATAGAGCCTCCGGTGCCGCCTGGAGGCCCTAGGGGGACTAACATCCCCCGTCACGCCCTGAACTGTGCTAGGGCCAATTCTTTTGCTTCCGATGGCTCAGGCGTCGTGGCCCCGAGACACTTGAGGCCGGTCTTTTTTTTTCCTATTAGGAACAATGAAGTCTTCTAGGTTCCATGCTCTTGTTGGTATCCTCTCTATAATTCTTACC
>NW_011181165.1:0-453 GCF_000146605.3 Meleagris gallopavo
TATAATACAGTCACAGACAAGTGGGAGAGAGCCTGTGTGTAACTGTAGCACTCATTCTTGGTAGTTAAAACACACAAACATTTGGCCTAGAGATCACAGAAGTGTAGAATGCTGAGAGTGGGAAGGGACCTGTGAAGGTACCACTGTTGGATTTGGGTGTTCTCAGCTCTCAGCTGACTTCATCCTGGGCTGTTTTCTCAGTCCCGTGAATGCCAGTGGAGTACTTCCATGAAGTGCTTTTATTCCTTCGCAATTGTTCAGCGCTGGCTTTGAGACATATTAAATGATTCTTCTGCTTCTCCTTTGTTTTGTACAGCTACACCCTGCAATGGCAAAGGAAGCCAGGCTTTGGCAAAGAATCTCTGAAGTTTGAGTTGAGAAGTGTGTCGGCTCGGTAAGAATGAAGCAGTTGGTATCAGGAGACAGAGGCTCAGAGGGGATGCTTGGGTCCAC
>NW_011181166.1:0-491 GCF_000146605.3 Meleagris gallopavo
ACCTTGTCCTCGTGGCAGTTAGAATCTGTGCTGGTGGGCTGTCTGCATGGGCTCTGAGGGGCCATCAGAGGGCGTTTCCCAGCCAGAGTGCAGGTGTACAGCAGGTCTGGGTGAGACACTGCCGTCAGCCTCACTTCCTTTCATTTTCAGTGGTATCTTCAGCCAGCTGTTAGCAGGCCTGAAGTCCAGGTTTGAGGCTGAAGAAGGGGGAGTCAGGGAAGACATGTCTAAGGAGCAGGAGAAAGAAGGTAAAGCAATGGATGAGTCCCCACACGGGCCAGCAGGTTTCCGCCCTAGCAGAGGACGGAGGCCAAGGCTGCCCGAGGAACACCTGTGCCTCCCAGGTGCAAAGCTTGGAGGACACTTCCCCACTCCCCCCCATCCCCAAGCATCCCTTGCCGAGTGCTCCTTCCCTTGAGCAGGACCAAAGGCCTCCTAGCAGCAGGACCTGTCTGCAAGTCCTGATAGCAAGTCTATCGGGACTGCTGCTG
>NW_011181167.1:0-462 GCF_000146605.3 Meleagris gallopavo
TGCACTACCTGCGAGTGGGGTTTTTCTCCGCAGTCCTGAAAGGATCTCTCCCTCTTTCTTAAACGCTCTCCCAGAGAGCACTACGTCTGTCGTTCCTCGAAATTGCAAATGCCTTATTAGAGCTTGCTTTCCCTTCCACTCTTTTCCTGTCTGAATGCAGATGTGTAGCAGTGGAGAACCTCACAGGGACCGAATTGTGCCTCGAAATAAAGGCAGAGACATAGTATTCAGAGCTAGTCGAGTGCATTCTGCATGTAGCCAAGGCGAAGTGCAAACCGCTCCTTTCCGATGTGCGCACAGGAGCCCGCTCACTCGTCGGAGAAAAGCAGCAGGCTGAAGTGGCTCGTTCTCGGCAGGCGAGAAACGCGAGACCGCTGCTGACGGCTGAAAGCGTCATTCGGGGAGAAGCGCGATTCTCGGCAAGCGAGAAACCAGGAGACCGCTGCTGACGGCTGAAAGCTT
>NW_011181168.1:0-398 GCF_000146605.3 Meleagris gallopavo
ATGTCGTATTTTTGTGCTAAAACTGTCACTTGTTGGAGAAAATACACTTTTTTGGGGAGAAAGCTGCCATTTCTGAGAGTTAAATGCCGTATTTCCGGGAGAAAACTGGTATTTCTGGTAGAAAACGCTGATTTTGTTGTGAGAGAACTGGTATTTCTGTTCCAAAAGGTCATATTTCATGGAGAAATCTGCTATTTCTGGAAGAAAACGTGATATTTCTGGGGAGAATACTGCAATTTCTGGGTGAAAATGGCGTATTTTGGGGGGGAACCTGCCGTTTCTGAGAGAAGATGTCCTATTTTCGGAGGGAAAACCGGTATTTCTGTGAGAAAATGTGATATTTCTGGGAGAAAACTGCAATTCCTGGCAGAAAATGTCACATTCTTGGGGGGAGAATC
>NW_011181169.1:0-417 GCF_000146605.3 Meleagris gallopavo
AGATGAGTCCCAGAGTTCCCGAGGGAATTCACCGCTGCAGTCACCGAGCCACTCTCCATGGTATTTCAGAAGTCGAGGCAGTCAGGTCAAGTCCCTGCTGAGGAGAAAAAAGGTGACAGCACACCTCTCAGGAAGGATAGAAAGTGTGACGCGGGGAACTACCAGCATGTCAGTCTCACCTCTGGGCTGGTCACGGATCATGGAGCAGATCATCCTGGAAGTGACTCTCAAGCACACATTCCAGTGCGTCACCACCCTGTGCGTGAAAAGCTGCCTCCTAGAAACCAACCTAAACTCCCCCTGTCTCACTTGAAAGCCATTTCCCCTTGTCCTATCGCTATCCACCCTCCTAAACAGCCGTTGCCCCCTCCTCGCTTATGCGCTCCCTTCGAGTCCTTGGAAGGCTGTCATGAGCTA
>NW_011181170.1:0-566 GCF_000146605.3 Meleagris gallopavo
TAGGCACTCCTCAACAGGACATTTTCTCCCATCTACACCCCGTTTTCTCCCCAAAGGACCCCTTTTCACACCAAAAATACCACACTTGCCCTCCAAGAGAAGTCAGTCTTTCCCACTATTGTCCACTTTTCTCCCACGTACTTGTCATTTTCTCCCAGAAATACCACATTTCACTTGGAAATTGGGCCTGTGCTTCCAAAAAGATGGTATTTTCTCCCAGGCATACCTGTTTTCTTCAAACTACCGCACGTTTTCTCCCAAAAAAGACTAGATGACAAGACCAAAATAGGACACTTGCAACCAAGAGTAGGACATCTTCTCCCACTAATACCACTTGTCTCCCAAGGATAGGACATTTTCCCTAAATGCTATGGCAGTTCTGCTAAGAAATACTCCTTTCCTTCCCTAAATGGGACATATGCACCCACAAAGACCACGACTCCGAGAAATTCCTCCAAGTTCCTCCCAATTACACTCCATTACATTCCTCATCATGACACTTACTCCCAGACTTTTGGCATTTTACTGCGGAAAGACCATTCGATCCAGATATATGCCATTGGCCC
>NW_011181171.1:0-499 GCF_000146605.3 Meleagris gallopavo
CAAAAAGAGAAGATCACAGCCCTGAAAGAAAAAAGAAACCACTTACCCCATTCCAAGGACCAATACTCCCCCACACTCTCAAGTGAAGGAAGCAGATTCCAGGTCCAAATACCTACCAGCCCTTAAGTACGCTCAGGGTTCCCTGCTAAAAAACAGAGAGAGCAGCTCCACAATGGAGGAGAAAAAAAAATAAAAAAATACACTCACTCCATCACCAAAGAACAAGGCATACTCCAAAGGAAGCACTCCCCAGGTTCACATGCTGCCCCTACTCTTCCCAGCCCTTAAATGGGATCAGGGAGGGTGGAGCCTGGCTCTGCCCCACTCCACAGCCAAACTGCCCCCAGCTGTGCTCGCAGGGCTGCACCCCGCCCCAGGTGCGGGTTCCACAAAAACAGGAGGGCAAGGGAATGCCCAGGCAAGGCAAGGGCCAAGAGAACATGGAAGGAAATGCCAAGGATGACGGCCCAGACAATACGGCAGGGAACGCCAAACTGAA
>NW_011181173.1:0-403 GCF_000146605.3 Meleagris gallopavo
GCTCAACCTCGCCCTCCTCGACCTGGGCTGCATCTCCACCACTCTCCCCAAAGCCATGGCCAATGCCCTCTGGGACACCAGGGACATCTCCTATGCAGGATGTGTTGCCCAGCCCTTTCTGTTTGTCTTTCTCATGTCAGCAGAGTATTGCATTCTCACCATCATGTCCTATGACCGCTACGTTGCCATCTGCAAGCCCCTGCACTACGGGACCTTGATGGACAGCAGAGCTTGTGCCACCATGGCAGCAGCTGCCTGGGCCACTGGGGCTCTCATGCTCTGCTGCACACTGCCAACACATTTTCACTGCCTCTCTGCCACGGCAATGCTGTGGATCAGTTCTTCTGTGAAATCCCTCAGATCCTCAAGCTCTCCTGCTCAGAATCAGACCTACCTCAGGGAA
>NW_011181174.1:0-338 GCF_000146605.3 Meleagris gallopavo
TCTGGGGGTTGAGGGAGGAGTGGGAGGGAAGAGCCAGGCTTGTGGGTTGTGGCTTCTATTGGGCAGAACAGGGTCCGGCTGGGGGGATTGGAGGTCCAAATGAGGTCAAAATGACTCCAGGGGTCAGTGAGCAGCGCACAGGGGGGTAACAGGGGACTCTAGGGGTCAGGAAAAGGGGCCAGGAGGTGGGGGGAGAAGGGAGGACACGGGACTCTGGGAGTCAACAAGAGGGGAATGGGGGCTGGTAGGAGACTCTAGGGATCGGAATGGGGAAATTGGGGGGGGGGCACGTCGGGGGGAGGAGAGGGGATTCGTAGGGGGTCAGGATAGGAGGGGAC
>NW_011181175.1:0-466 GCF_000146605.3 Meleagris gallopavo
ATTGCTCACTCTTGTCCATCAGATGTAATTTTCACCCAGTCCAAGCATTCCAAAACAATCCCTAAAGGTGGCATTTGTCCCCTGGATTTTCCCTCGTCGCCTTGATTAAATTGTGCAAGCTCATTGACCGGCTCTTTCTCTCTCCTCTCCTCTCCCCCCTCTGCCTGCTGGCCTGGTGCAGCTTTTGCTGGTGGAAGATCAGAGCAAAGTGACAAGGAACGGCTGCAGATTCAAGGGATTTCTCTAAGTTGTTCTGATCTCTTGCCAGGTACGTGCCATGTTTTGTCCCCCCACATGCTTTAGCAGCCCATGTCGCCCCGTGTTTAGTAACACAGCCTCATCCAGCTTTGATGGGACACTGGTCCCGTGTGGGTTTTTTGCACTTCCCTCCAGCTCAGCCTCAGAAGGATGCTGTCTGTGGTGCTGTGACCAGCTGGGCTTAAGGAAAGCAATCCCTTAGGCGAAG
>NW_011181176.1:0-453 GCF_000146605.3 Meleagris gallopavo
CCCGTCCGCAGTCCTGATGTCTTTGGAGATGGTGTCGAACGAGCCGAAGGTGGGAATCCAGACCCCCTGCGAGTGGAAGAGAAAGCACTCAGGGCTGCAGGGTTATGGGCTGGCTGCAGGAAGAGCTGGACGGGGTCCCACGTAGGGACAGAGCTCAGGAGCCCTCTCCCGCTGCTCAGAGGCACGAGCCACGGCAGTGGGAGAGGCTTTGGGAAGGAAGGAAGGAAGGAAGGAAGGAGGTGCACAGTCCTCTCCGTCCCCTTGCCCTCCCAAATGCAGCACAGCAGTCAGGGCGGAAGCAGCCTGATGGAATCCAGAGGCTTCCCGAGGCTGGGCTCAGCCCCGAGCTCTGACCCCCGCCCAGCACAAGTGGTCCTGCATTTGCAGGAAGCCCACGGGATGCGCGGCAGAGAAACTGGGGCTGAGTTTCCTGCTTGGTGTGGAGGGGAAGAG
>NW_011181177.1:0-430 GCF_000146605.3 Meleagris gallopavo
TCCTGCCCACTGCTGCTTCAGGGCATCCGGGCACCAGGAGCTTGGAGGAAGCTGGACTGCTGGAGTGCAGGTTCAGGTTTTCCTTCCTGCTCTGTCTGGAAGGTGCAGACAAACACAGGGCAAACGTGGAGCTGCTGCCGTTCCAATCTTAACAATATCCACCTTCTGACACACAGAGTGCTACCTGGAAGAGACAGCAACTTCACTGTTAGCAGCCCTTTCTGGTAAGCCGTACTGGGGCTGTTAATCAAGATCGCGTCCTGATCTTGAAATAAGCCAAGCCTGTCATCTCTGCTTCAGGATTGTTACTGTTCCATTTTGGGAATTGCTAGACATAAATTATCACAGAAACGTGTAAGAAATTGTCCTACACGGAGAAGTTGGATTGCAGTTCTGACAGATGTCTTGAAGTTTCCCTTCTCTTGACAAA
>NW_011181178.1:0-321 GCF_000146605.3 Meleagris gallopavo
GAGCGATTCTCCCCCATCGATTCACAGCGCTCCATTCTCTTTCACTGGGAGCCACTATAGCGCTGCGTGGAACCTGGTTTTGTGTGTTTCTAAAAATAAAGGGGAGGATTAGCCGGGGGAAGGGATTGGGAAAGGATGGGGGGTGGGATGGGGGGGGGGGGAGTGAGGGTTTTAGATTGAGCCTGGCTAGAGGTAAAGCAAGCAATGAAAAGACTCATATATATGTATACTTATATATATGAGACTCACATATATATATATATATATTAATTTTTTTCCCTCCTCCCTCGCACGCCTAAGAAAGTTTGGAGGAATTCGGTG
>NW_011181179.1:0-377 GCF_000146605.3 Meleagris gallopavo
ACCCCCTGGCTGGGGTGCAGCGACAGGGAGGGTGGGGGGCACTGGGGACAGGGGCACAGCAGTCAGCCTTGTCCCTGCACACCCTCCTCTGCCCCTCTCATGGCCCCCTGACCACGCTGCCCTCCCTCTCTCCCCATTCTCCCCCTGTCCCCGTACTCACGTTGCTGTGCCCTGCTCGCTGCCACCAGCCACCAACCTGCAAGGGACACGGTCCTGGTCCCACACAGGGCCACCAACCCCCCGTGGCACCACGTCCCCCATTGTCCCCTCACCCCAGGATGAGGGCCAGCGCCATTGGTGCTATGAGGCTGCAGCAGCTTGGGGACACGAGACTGCAGCTGGGGACAGGGGAGTGGGCCGGAGAGGCAATCTCATTT
>NW_011181180.1:0-628 GCF_000146605.3 Meleagris gallopavo
CAGCCCAAGTACCGACGCCTGGGGGACACCACTTGTAACGGGTCTCCAGCTGGATTAACTCCATTAACCACTACCCGTTGGGCACGGCCCTCCAGCCAGTTCCTCCTCCTCCATGGGGATGCGTGGGGCAGAGGGAGACCTGAGAGCTGCACTGGTGGGGGTGGGTTGGGGTTGGACTTGGACTCTTGTGCAGCCCAATAAAACCAGTAATGACCAGTATGGCCTCCCAGTGGTCAATGCAGTCCCAGAGGATCTAGTAGGATCCAGAAGGTGCGCACACCTGTTTGGACCAGAAAAGACCAGGATGGACTCCTAGTGGTCAGTAGAGACCCGTAGGAACCAGTAGGAGCGCAAACCAGTCTGAACCCATACAAAAAAGTCCCATAGGAATCAGTAGAAACCACTAGGAATGCACACCCGTGTGCCTGGTGCCGGCCTCTCTGGAGGTGGCTTTAGGCCCAGGGCCAGTGCCGGCTCTCCCGCTGTGGCTTTAGGCCCTAAGCTGGTGCTGGCCTCTTGTGCTCTGGCTGGGCTTTAGGCCTCGGGGCCAGTGCAGGCCTCTCGGGATGTGACTTTGGGCCCTGGGGCTGCTGCCAGCCTCTTGGGCTGTGACTGTGGCTTTAAGCCC
>NW_011181181.1:0-456 GCF_000146605.3 Meleagris gallopavo
ATTTAGTGAGATCCTGGGTTTCAGAAGCAAAGGGACTAGTTCTCCCTCTCTCACAAAAAGGGAGAGAATTCTGAATCCCAGCCCCAAAGATCTCCTGTGAGCTACCTATGCAGGATGGTAAAGCTACAGAGATAGCCACTGGGATGCCAGTGCTTCTTGATGAGCACGAACGCCATTCCCTCCTTCATTACTCAGCTAAAAATCAGAGTCGTGCTGCCTATCCTGGAATAAAATCCCCTCTAACAACTCCAGTTTAATTGGCTCTATTTCATAGGCAGTTGTACCTCGTCAAGGGTTCATCACCCCAATTACTATGGCCTATGAGTCTCCATCTACTGTCCATGTTTTCCTTCTCGCGTTCCTGATAGACTTGTCTGCCGACCTCCATCTTTCACAAAATGTCTCGGGCTCTACTTCTACAACCTGGATTTCCAGAAGAAAGGAAATACCCCAAGT
>NW_011181182.1:0-305 GCF_000146605.3 Meleagris gallopavo
GTCCCCATCCCTTGTGTACTGTGCACACTGTGGGGCCCCCAACCATGGGGAGAGCCTCACCTGGGGGCCAGGGGGTCCACGCTCACCAGGACGGCCGGGTTTGCCAGCTTCACCCTATAGACAAAGACACGGTTGGTGGCACAGCCCCACAGTGCTGAGCCCTCGGGGGGGGGTCAATGCCACCAGATGGGAGGGGGGGGGTCCGACCCACTGCCACTTACATCATCGCCGTTCTTGCCAGGGGGGCCAGCGGGGCCGCGGGGGCCCATGGGGTCCCTAGGGAGATAGGAAAGGGGTGTGGGGGG
>NW_011181183.1:0-426 GCF_000146605.3 Meleagris gallopavo
TTCTGGAGCGACGAATGACTTCGGGTGCGCTGAGAATCGTCTCTTGCGCGCAAACTCCTCCTTTTCAGAAGGACGGAGAACATCGGCTGGAGCAGCACGGCCGCGGCGGTGCCCACGAAGCGCTGCGCCAGCGCTGAGGCGGCAGAACGGCAGCACAGCCTTCCGTTCCCGGCTGCGAGCCCACGTGGGCACGAGATGCGGATCTCCCTGTGGCTCTGAAGGCTCGTTTTCCCCGCATCCCCTCGTGTCCCGTGACGGGGAGAGTTGTTTCGTGGTCTTTCTTGAAACGTACGATGTCAGGAGGCTCGGACCCAGCTCCGGGAGCTCCGCACGGGGACAGGCAGGGACGTGGGAAACGGCCCTTGGGGATTCCAGCTGCGGGGCAGCAGCTCAGCACAGCGCCGCTGATGATTTGAGCAAAGCGAG
>NW_011181184.1:0-423 GCF_000146605.3 Meleagris gallopavo
GAGCCTGGCTCTGCCCCACTCCACAGCCAAACTGCCCCCAGCTGTGCTCGCAGGGCTGCACCCCGCCCCAGGTGCGGGTTCCACAAAAACAGGAGGGCAAGGGAATGCCCAGGCAAAGGCAAGGGCCAAGAGAACATGGAAGGAAATGCCAAGGATGACGGCCCAGACAATACGGCAGGGAACGCCAAAACTGAATGCCAACATGAACGTGGCAACACAAAGCCATGGGGACATTAGGCCAAGAGAATGGGGCAAGGAACACAAAAAGAGGAGGACAAGAGAACGTAATAGTGAAAACAGTGCAAGACCAGAGACAAGCAAGACACAGAACAAAGAGGATAGGCAGCCTTCTGGGCACCATGAAGCGCAATTCAGAGCTCTGGGGGAACCCTATTGTGCCGGGCTCTGGAATGGGTAAACGCT
>NW_011181185.1:0-483 GCF_000146605.3 Meleagris gallopavo
AATATCTTTATATAAATAAATAAATAAAAGTTTGAAACAGTAAGGAAAAGACACAAAGACAATTAGAAATATTTTAAGATGAAACTAAAATATTTCCTTGAAATATTAAACATGAATAATTCCAATATAACTATCAACTGAAATAAAATTGATGTAATTGATTTTATTCTCCATGTGTCAAGTATTAGCTGGAGTTTTAGGTGAAAGTTACAACTAAAACTACAGCTAGGAAAATATGAACTGGACATGGGAAGAAGTTACTCATTGTGAAAGTAACGTAGCACAGGAGCAGGTGTCTGAAGGGGCTGGGGAATCTCCAGGCCCAGACAGTGTTCAGATTTAGCTGGTCTGGAGTAACATGCACTAGATATCAAGTTGGCCCTGCTTTAAAGTACTATATTGGACTAGAATGACTTGCCTGTTCTACTGTGTGTGATATGCAGGCTAACCGATCTGGAGAGTGGGCAGGCTGAAGAGATGAAA
>NW_011181186.1:0-545 GCF_000146605.3 Meleagris gallopavo
CGCTGATTGAAGCCTGTGGGCTGTCAAACGGGACTTTGGGGCACTGGCGTGGTGTCACGGCTCCAGCCCGGTGCAGCCCGGTGCTGTGACTAAGGGGGTGGAGGGACAAACGAACCCGTGAACCAGGAAAGGGGGAAGAGAGGTAGTGAAAAGGTAGGGAGATGGGCCTAACAACAAAACAGCGGCAACGAGCTCAGGGAGAAAATACTACTTTTCTAAGTATGACAGCGGAATGCAAGATTCAGAAACAGATGAGCTTTTCCAAAAGCAAGTGTAGAGTCTTGCACCTTGGAAGGAATAGCCGCAAGTATCAGTACAGGCTGGGACACGACCTGCTGGGAGAGGAGCTCTGCGGTGCAGAACCTGGAGGTCCAGGTGGACAACAGGGTGGCCATGAGCCAGCAGGGTGCCCTGGTGGCCAAGAAAGGCCAAAGTGGGGATCCTACAGGGCATTCAAAGGAGCGTGGCCAGCAGGTCAAGGCAGGTGATCCTCTCCCTCCTCTCTGCCCTGGTCAGGCCTCACCTGGAGTATTGCGTCCGGTTCT
>NW_011181187.1:0-470 GCF_000146605.3 Meleagris gallopavo
CGGCTCACACTCTTCCACAGCGCTTCACTAATCATACAGATACCAAGTAAGCACAAATCTTTACTGCTCAGACACAAATAATTGATTAATTGCCTTCTAACCATTGCTTTCTTGACAAACGTTTGGTCCTAACTTTCGGATGTCTGTTTTACAACATGACCATACCCTCTTAACTGTTTAATTACCCCCCTTGACACTTGTGTCCCTTTACTCTGGGTCACTGTTGTGGTCATCCATGTGTCCTTGCATAGAGATAAGCTCAAAAGGAGGATGGATGGTTAGAAAGCCGACGTGCCTTCATTGCAGCACTGGGTGCAGGGGGGATCACTGCTCCTAGCATGCACACAGAAGAGCTGGAGCACACAGGTTCTAGACAAGCAACTTGTGAACATTCCAATCTCAGGAAGCGTGCGCCTGTTCCAATAACTGCTGTACAGATTAACAACTGATTACAGATGAGCTCTTTGGAG
>NW_011181188.1:0-430 GCF_000146605.3 Meleagris gallopavo
CCCTGGCGTAATCCTTAGGTCTCTCGCACCAACACCTGAAAGAGGTCAGCCTGGAAGAATTGGCGTTTCAGAAATGAGGAATGGAAATGAGGGAAACAAAACCACAACCTGCACCACTGGTCAGCATAATTTGCATGTGAGGTGAGTCTCCTGGAAAATTACTGCTCGCGTGCAGTGACTGTAGGCCTGGGGCGGTGCCCGTGCAGTATAAAAGCGGGCCCATCTTCTCTCTCTCTCATCCGCTCCTCTTGCCTCCATCACAAATAAGGAACAAGGTGAGTCTGAAGCCCTTTCATCACTCCGTCCTCCTCCGGAATTTCTCTGCACATACAGGTGCCTTCATCCTCTGCTGGGTCTTGGGAAGGCAGCTAGTGCAGGGAGACAGGAAAGGGCAGGCGGTGTGGTGTCAACAGATGCTAGGTCTCGCCGG
>NW_011181189.1:0-353 GCF_000146605.3 Meleagris gallopavo
GGAAATGAGTAATAGTAACTGAAAACTGCTGTTGACCAACTCTTTTCTCCTGCCACGTTATGGAGGAAACTAAATGTAAAGTCACTGTATGTACAGATAAAAAAAAAAGAAAGAAAAGAAAAAAAGTAGAGATTTTGGCAATGTTTGTCCCTAACAAAAGGAATGCTCAGTTATTTGAAGCTACCTGAGAAATCTCCACTCTCTCACTCTACACGTTCTTAAGCACGCCTCGAAGGACAGTTGAACAATTTTACGTAGGAGGGTGTAAAAGTGGAAAGTGCAGATGATTTTGTCACAGGTATTTTTAGTAGCTACAATGGAATCAAGCAGTGTATGTTTATCACAAGAAAAGG
>NW_011181190.1:0-443 GCF_000146605.3 Meleagris gallopavo
GAAGTGACTCTCAAGCACACATTCCAGTGCGTCACCACCCTGTGCGTGAAAAGCTGCCTCCTAAGAACCAACCTAAACCTCCCCTGTCTCACTTGAAAACCATTTCCCCTTGTCCTATCGCTATCCACCCTCCTAAACAGCCGTTGCCCCCTCCTGCTTATGCGCTCCCTTCGAGTCTTGGAAGGCTGTCATGAGCTATCTCCAGAGCTTTTCTCTTCTCCCACAGAAACATCCCAGTTCCGTCAACATTTCTTTCTAAGAGAGGTGCTCCAGCCCTCTGATCATCTTCGTGGCCCTTCTCTGGACCTGCTCCAAAAGCTCCACATCATTCCCGTGCTGGAGCCCCAGGCCTGGACGCAGTGCTGCACATGGGGCCGCACACCAGAGCCGAGTCGAGGGGGGACAATCACCTCCCTCTCCCTGCTGGTCGCTCCTCTTGATGC
>NW_011181191.1:0-509 GCF_000146605.3 Meleagris gallopavo
TCAAAGATATGTGCATATCCCTTTGGATATGCTCAGTGGTATTCACGGTAATCGAGTGCCCACCTACTTCTTCCTCTTTTTTCCACACCAGCTTCATCACTGAAACCTTTGACTCACTTCCATGCACTTATCCCCAGTTTGGATAATTTCCATTGCTTATTAGGCCATAGTGAGCAACTTTTAAAAACTATCTATGTAGAACCCAATGAAAATGTCCATGCACGTTTTGAGGCAAAAGAAAAAAGTATTCTGTTGTGAAACCAACACTTCTCATGAGGCAAAATCATTGAGGCAGAAGATAAACGTATTCTATTATGTCCCCACTACAAAATTATTTAGGAAAAACAAGACTGTTCACCCACAAGAGCTGAAATGGAAAGTTTCAGAACTATCAACTTAAGCATTCCTTCTGCTAAACTAATATATTGGTTCTTAAAATAATGTACTAATCCTTGTTGCTAAGTAAACCAACCTACATCACCCCGAGGTGGTTGGCCACAATGCACTAT
>NW_011181192.1:0-506 GCF_000146605.3 Meleagris gallopavo
GGTAAAGGACACCCTCAGCAGGGCATTTGGCCCCCTCTGCCCCGCGCCATTCTTCCTCTGTTTCACAGCGTTCTTACCTCAAGAATAATCTCAGGAGGCCTCATATAAGGTGTCACCAGCAACGACCCCCAGAAGACCTTCCCACTTCCAATCCAGGAGGGAGAAGTCTTGGAACGAACAATAGTGGCGCCTGCAAATTAAAACACGGGCACAATGGTCAAGCAAGGCCAGGAGGAATCAAGGGCTGCTGACTCTGTTTTCCACATGAACAGCTGCACAGAAATGCCGGCTGCCTTGGCACGGTCCTCTTCAAAAGAGTTTCTAAGCAGCCATACATCCCCAACAGTGACATTCCCCTCGTTCTTACTTGCCATATCCCTCTGCAACACAATGCAGGGACTCGCTCCACTACCCTAAGGGGCCACATAAACTGACAGCCAGCTGAGCAATCACGTGAGAAACAACACCAAGTAGGAGTAGTGCTTTCGGATGTGCTCCAGCCCACT
>NW_011181193.1:0-424 GCF_000146605.3 Meleagris gallopavo
GCGGAACTTCCCATGCTGCAGCTTATGTCCATTTCCCCTCGTCCTGTCTCCACGTACCACTGAAAAGAGACTGGTCTTACCGCTATGGCCGCCACATCTCAGATATTTATAAACCTGGATCAGGTCCCCTCTCAGTCGTCTTTTCTCAAGGCTAAACAGACCCAGTTCACTTAGCCTTTCTTCATAGGGGAGATGCTCCAGGCCCTTCACCATCTTTGTGGCCCTCCGCTGGACTCTTTCCAAGAGATCCCTGTTCTTTTTTGTACTGGGGAGCCCAGAACTGGACACAGTACTCCAGATGAGGCCTTACCAGGGCAGAGTAGGAGGGGGAGGATCACCTCCCTCGACCTGCTGGACACGCTCTTCTTAATGTACCGCAGAATGCCATTGGTCCTTTTTTGGCCACGAGGGCACACTGCTGGCT
>NW_011181194.1:0-470 GCF_000146605.3 Meleagris gallopavo
TCATTCTGTCCGAGTATGGTGGTGCCCCCATTGTTGTTTGCTTAAGCAGTGCGGTTTCAATTAGTCGCTGTACCAGTCCCCTCACACAGGGGATAATACAGCAGCCGATGGCCGTCAGGACTCCTGTGACCACAATCAAAGAAGTAAATACAGACACAATCATCCCTTTCCATTTGCCAAACCAGGACTCCAACCACCCAGTGAGGGGATTATCTATTCCTGAGGTTTCGGCTAATTTGCTAGCAAGAGTAGTAAGCCCTTGTCTGCTCTAGTTATTGTGCCATCCGGGGCTGTGTTATTTGGGATAAAAGTACAGCAATGGGTGCCCAACATTACACACACCCCCCTTTTTCTGCTAATATCAAGTCTAAGGCGATCCTATTCTCCCAGGCCATCCTGCTTGTAGCATCCAATTGTTCTGCAATTCCCTTTATTGCCTCCCTTGTATAGTTTATAAATCTCTGCTGATT
>NW_011181195.1:0-557 GCF_000146605.3 Meleagris gallopavo
GTTATTTGTAGGTGGCGTGCTGAAGCATCAAGCAGTGAATATGCTAGGATAACCAGGAGAAAAAGGAAGCAATGAGAAAAACAAGGATACTTAAAAGCACTCAGTAACCTCAAGACAGAGGTCTTTTAAGTGAATGCATACTTTTATAGAGGAATTCCTAATTTTCTGCTATAAATTCTAGTTGTTACAGAAAAAAAAGATTTGGTAATTTCATTAGCCTTTTACACAAATTAATGGTTTGTAAATAAAAACTGGGCCACTGAAGATTGTTTTCATACAACTTTGTAAGATTGCTGTGCGTACAACATCTGGCAGCCTGGAAACTTAGTACACAGCAACACTGCATTAACATAAATACACAAAAATCTACTTTGACTGCAGATTTTTATGGTATGAGCCTTTACAGTTTGCAAGCTCTGGTAGAACATTTCTCCTTCCCTTTGTTCTGGCTCTGTTGCTTAGATTTTCTCTATTCCTATTGTTTTTTCCAATTTAAAAAATTAAAAAAAGTAGTTACAAGAAAAAGAAATTACCTATTTACAGATTTCATTACAGAA
>NW_011181196.1:0-443 GCF_000146605.3 Meleagris gallopavo
CATCAAACAGTAACAGGTGTGAATGAGTTCATTCACAAGCTGCACAATGAGTTTGTTCTTTATTAAAAAAAGCATGCGTGCCGAGTCAAAAAGGTAACAGCAGGAGTTGATATCAATGGAAGACGTTCCTCTTCCTACGCCTCATCCTCCTCCCCCCGCTCTCCTTGCCTCACCTTTACCCCAGCTCCTGGAAGATGCCCACAGACTTTAAGTCAGCTCTCAAATCCATAGGACTCCTTTCACATTACTCCATTAATAAAAGATTTCAGACTCGTTCCATGCACTCAAACTGACCGAGCAGTGGTAATCACAATCACTCGTAACACACGGAAGCACCCAACCCCTGAGGATTTCTTTTCCCCTCCACTACCAGGTTCTTCTTAGCTACACAGGACTTCTCCTGCTGCTATCAAACAAAGCCAGCAGTACAAAGCAAGCAGCCA
>NW_011181197.1:0-453 GCF_000146605.3 Meleagris gallopavo
CCTTACAGTTGTGCTGTGATAAATGATGCAACTTTCACAGAACTACAGATTTAGCACAAACACAGTTTCAGACCTTCAGAAAGCATACGTCAGTCCTTCTTCACACGCTACACTCATTTCCTGCAGCTACGCTGCAAGACTCTACTCTGCTGCACAGCAGCCTGAAGGCCTAGCCACACGCCCAGATTACCTTCCAGCCTAGATAACCCAGAAGTTGGCAGCTGCAAACCAAAGAAGGATGAGAACCCGAGTGCTGCCACACGCAATATCACAGCTCAAACTTCTGGGATCCAAAAACCTGCTGAGTGGAATTCGCCACTTGGAGTCTGAACGTTAGGTTTCTCCACGCAGAATCTTCTTCCTCTGCGCTTCAGTTAGTACACTGAAAGATTTGTGTGCGTGCATATTACTGTCAAGATGGACTTCTATACTGACCCTGCCTTTAAGCAAGAA
>NW_011181198.1:0-375 GCF_000146605.3 Meleagris gallopavo
GAGCCACAGTCGCATGCTGGGACCTCGGGGCCGATAGGGCCTGGCACCACCAGTCAATTTCCTTCTCACAGTCCTTGATGGCCCTCAGCCTCTCCACCTCTTCCCTCAGGCAGGCCACCAGACTGAGAAGTCATTTATCTGGTCGCACCTTACACAGGCATTGCCTCCATCGCCTGGCACTTCAAGGGCCAGACTCTGGCACTCATTGCAGCCAGCAACCTGAACGCTAGCATGCTGCTTTGGGATCTCAGTCTGTTCGCCACGCTCTTCTTGGCTACAGCCCTCCTCTTACGTGTGCAGGGGACCTCTGTCTGGGTCTCCACATGTTCCTGGCAGTAGCCTTCCGTCGGGACGCAGCCATGGCAATCCAGAAGA
>NW_011181199.1:0-477 GCF_000146605.3 Meleagris gallopavo
CTGAACGGGAGAGGTGGCCAATGCTTTATGTTTACACTGACTCATGGATGGTGGCAAATGCTCTATGGGGGTGGTTACAGCAGTGGGAGCAAAACAACTGGCAAAGAAAGGGTAAACCTATTTGGGCTGCTGACCTGTGGAAAGATATTGCTGCCCGAATAAAGAATATGGTTATAGAGGTGCGTCACGTAGATGCCCATGTGCCCAAGAATAGGGCTACTGAAGAGCAGCAAAATAACCATCAGGTAGACAGAGCTGCCAGAATTGAGGTGGCCCAAATAGATCTGGACTGGCAGAACAAGGGTGAATTATTTCTAGCCTGATGGGCCCATGAGACCTCAGGCCATCAAGGGAGAGATGCGACATATAAGTGGGCTAGAGACCGAGGGGTGGATTTAACTATGGATGCTATTGCGCAAATCATTCACGACTGTGACACGTGTGCCACAATTAACAAGCCAAGAGAATGAAACCTCT
>NW_011181200.1:0-314 GCF_000146605.3 Meleagris gallopavo
CTCACTGCAGAAAAGAACGAAGGACAAACCGCAATACAAGGAAGGAGAAGAAAGCAAAGCAAAACGAGGTCGAGAAATACAACAGGAAAGCCAATGAATTCAATGCACTAGCATGGCAGAGCAAAGAAGCCTAGCAAAGTAAACAGATACAAACGCTCAGCAGGGCTGCGCAATGGAAAGAAAGAAGGAAAATTTAACAGCAGTGCAAGGCCACGATGCAACAAAAACCTAAGAGCAAACCAAAGCCAAGCAACACCACAAAAAGTAAAAAGAAGGAACCAAGTGCTGAAATGCCAAGGAAACCAAAGCAAAAG
>NW_011181201.1:0-519 GCF_000146605.3 Meleagris gallopavo
TAGATTTGGGGTGGATACTAGGAAGTAATGCTTTACTGTGAGGGTGGTGAGACACTGGAAGTGGTTGCCCAGCGAGGTTGTGGATGCCCCCTCCCTGGAAGCGTTCAAGGCCAGGCTGCACGGAGCTGTGAGCAGCCCGGTCTGCTGGAGGTGTCCCTGCCTAAAGGGGAGTCAAACTAAACAAACCTAAAGGTTGTGACGTGCGGAATCAAACTCTAACCCAAGTAAGATTACAAAGCAGGTATGGGTTATTCAGTGCTGCGCAGACACCAGGTGCAAGGGGGATAGATCCACCTAACCTGCGCAGCGTCTGGAAAAATCGTGCTAGAGATATAGGCCAAACTAATCTATAATCAATAGTTTTCCCGGAATTCGGATACATGTTCATTACACCCCCCGAGAGTTCATTAGCGTGCAGACCCTCCCCTCTTGCGCGTGCACAGTGGGTCGTGGGATGAAGATTTGTTGTCTTCCTCGCAAAAGCTTCTGGCTTTTCTCGCTGTAAACTTCTGACCTTTT
>NW_011181202.1:0-390 GCF_000146605.3 Meleagris gallopavo
TCCCCTCTGTTTGTGAGGATTTCAAGTGATTTTGCTTTGCTCTGCTTGGCTTTTTTCTACATACTCGTTCTTTCCTTTTGCTGGTTTTTCCTGGCTTTGGTTTGCTCTTTGGTTATTGTTGGTATTGTGGCCTTGCACTGCTGTTAAATTTTGGTTCTTTCTTTCCATTGTTAAGCACTGGTGAGCTTTGTTCTCTCTTTACTTTGCTAGGATTCTTTGCTTTGCCATGCTAGTGTATTGAATTCATTGGCTTTCCTCTTGTATTTCTCATCCTCGCTTTGCTTTGCTTCATTTTCATTCCTTGTTTTGTTTTATCTTTTTTTTTATTTTTTTCTTGTTAGTTGTAGGTCTTTTTTTGTTTGTCTTTGCTATTGTCTTTGTTTCCTATTT
>NW_011181203.1:0-501 GCF_000146605.3 Meleagris gallopavo
GCAGCAAGGTTTCCTGGGCCATTGGTCAGAGTGCAGAGCGTCCAGCTCCTTCGAAGCGTCCGTCCGCTCACACGTACAACCAGCCTGGCTGAGTAAACTACGCTGAGCTGAAATAGAACAGAAATCAGAAGAAAATAATTGCATCTTAGTAATTGCATCTGGGACTAAGAGTGGATCCAGCTGTGCTGAGGAACCTTACCTCTGTGGTGGAAGAGTTCAGACAGCCAGTGGGGTTCGCTCTGATCCTCACGACACAGCAGGAGAGCTGTGTGCTGTAGGTGTGTGTAACCTGTCCTCGAGGTGGAAAACAACCAAGTGCATCCAGCCATGTCCAGTCTTGTTAAGTCACTGTTACATCTACTACAGCATATCTATGCTCATCAAAAAATGCATTCCTGCCTCCCCCTTAGGATTGTATATTGTAGCTGTATCTATCTGTTGGAGGTTGGTGGAGTCTGCATGATAGCAACTAGGGACACTAACTGTGATAAGATTCATGGA
>NW_011181204.1:0-416 GCF_000146605.3 Meleagris gallopavo
TTCTCCACAGGAAGCATGGGTGGTTGTTGTTTCCTGGGTGCTCTGAGCGCTGTGTTGGCTTTGCCTCTGTGTCTCAGAGGTCTCCCAGTAAGACAATTGGAAGGAGCTGAATGTTGTTCTGTGAGGTCTCTGGGAATTGTTTCCCGTGGCCTGGAGAAAGTCTTTTGAAAGCTGTGGAATACCAGCCGTCAGGCCACCGGGCCTCTCTGCAGCTTTGGAACTTTTGCCCCGTGTCATTAATTGAGCCCCTTCCGTCACTGCAGGTCAGTAAGGAAGAGAGAGGTGGGCGCACGCAGTGGGAACGTTTCTCACCTGTCCTTGATGACAGCCGTGTCTCCAGGCAGTGGCTTACCGAAGCCCAGGTTTAATCCGCTCACTGCGACTCGGGGCAATCCCACAGCTAAGTCCCTGAGAGG
>NW_011181205.1:0-463 GCF_000146605.3 Meleagris gallopavo
AGGCACGCGTCGATGTCCTGTATCCTCTACCAGCGCTGGGAAGAGAACCAATGGACCGATAGCTCTAGCTTTATAACCACCAGAACTGAGCTTTGCAGGGCAGGCACAGCACTCAGCTTAAAGAGCATGCTCTCTGCTGAGAAAGTTTGCAATCAGCTCTTCTGGAGAATGGTTAACCTTACTAAACCCCAGCAATTTTATGTAGGTAAGATATTTATCTTGATACCTAGGAAAACATTGATGAATGAGCATTATGCAGCAGAAAGAACTGTGCCCGGCGAATTGAAGATATCGATGAAAAAAGATTTAACAGCAAAAGCTTTATTACGGCTAAGCAGGTATTCTTACTGACAGTGCTGGTTACATGGAGGTGCTCCTCCACCATGCATAGCTTACACAAAAGATCTTCAGTTTATACACATAACTGGTGTTATGTATGCAGAAATTTTCCAAGAGATTTATT
>NW_011181206.1:0-423 GCF_000146605.3 Meleagris gallopavo
CACGTATACTAACACAAAAGGAATGGCTGGGATATATGTGAACTTGGATTGGAAAGCAATCCAAGGGCTGCACAAATGTGGGACAGTTCTGAGCGTAAGGAAAGGCATCTGCTGGGTGAGGGTTTTGCTGGGTGAGCATCACCCTGCTGAAGAGCAGGCAGCTGTTGTCTTTGCAGACAGCCACATCCATGGGGATTGGGGAGCTTTTTCTGCCTTCCAGCTCTTGGCTGCTGCTCTGAGAGTAGAGGTTCTTCTGCACCAGCAGAAAGGATCCCATGCGTGGCTTCTGAGCCCTTCCAGACAAACCAGCTGGATTAGCGTGGCCTGTGACCTGAGTTTGGAGTTAACACAGCAGGCTTTGCCCAAAGCAGAATGACCTGTAGGCACAGCGTCCAGCAGGTGGAAGTGACCAACTGCTGCAGC
>NW_011181207.1:0-461 GCF_000146605.3 Meleagris gallopavo
TCTGTTTTCCTTCTAAAGTGAGCGTTCAGTTTCTCTAAGAGCAAGAGGAAGGAAATTTCATTTCAAAGAGCATTTCAAAGGAAATGTGGTACCTTGAAAACCAGCTGGGACGTGGGACTGGTTTTTAGTCGCAATACACTTTAGAAGAGACAAATGCAAACGCATCAAAACACACGGAATCACCACGGTTGGAAAAGACCTCCAAGACCACCCGATCCAACCATCCCCTACCACCAGTATTCACCACTAAAACACGTCCCTCAGCACGACGTCTAAACGTTTCTTGAACGCTGTTGGAAATATCCAAATAATTTTCCAGGACGGTTTCTCTCGTAAAGCAGATTTTATTCGCGATTGCAATGGCGGGCGTCCTGCAGGCAGGAGCGCCCCGAGAAAACAGTGCTACGTCTTTTATGCCCTATTGCCCGACGCTGATCTCTTCCTGCCCTGGTTCCTCCCCT
>NW_011181209.1:0-401 GCF_000146605.3 Meleagris gallopavo
GACATTACCTCCCAGTAATGCTACCTTGGGCCCAAACATTGGACAGCTTCTCCCACAAGTACTACTTTTCCATCCAAAAGAGGACATCTTCTCCCCAGAGAATGCTATTTTCTCCCGGAAACAAAGCAGCTTTCTCACAAATGGGTGGCATTTTCCAACCAACTATGCTACTCTCTCCCAGAAAGAGCACTTTTCTGACAAGTACCTTCCCTTTTCTCTCAAAAATACTGCTAGACACTCCTCAAAAGGACATTTTCTCCCATCTACACCCCGTTTTCTCCCCAAAGGACCCCTTTTCACACCAAAAATGCCACACTTGCCCTCCAAGAGAAGTCAGTCTTTCCCACAATTGTCCACTTTTCTCCCACGTACTTGTCATTTTCTCCCAGAAATACCACATT
>NW_011181210.1:0-463 GCF_000146605.3 Meleagris gallopavo
GAGGGCCGTTGTCTCAGCGCTTCCTTCGGCGGGGCCGTCACAGCCCCACTACCAACCGAGGAAACCGGGCCACACCTGCAGGGAAAGCCGGGACAGAGCGAGCCCAGACGGCTGCACTCCGGACAACTACCGAGCCGCTAACCGCGAATCCCTCCGCGGAGGGGAAGGCTATGGACCGCCCCGCCCCTCGCCTTGCCTCCCCCTCCTTCCCCCTGCTGCCGGGGGTGTGTTTTCTTTCCGTGCCCCATCAAAGCCCCCTCTGTTATTGAAATCGAGGCCGCTTCCTCCCCGGCGGAGGCCGCTGGCAGGAGGCGGGGAGCAGCGGGGCGGTGTGGCCGCCCGTCGCCGCGAAGAAACGTCTCTTTGTTCGGGCGGCATGGCCCGGGTCCGCCTCGGGGCCGGTGTCTGAGAGAGCTCTCCGCTGTGCTTTCGCCCAGCCCGGCTGCGTCAGGGCCTCCTGCCC
>NW_011181211.1:0-429 GCF_000146605.3 Meleagris gallopavo
CCCTCTTCTGACCCCCTGTAAGCTCGACTCCAGAATCCCAGGGGTCGGCCTCGGGTCTCTCCTGAGGCTCTCTGCCACAAACTCCAAGTGGGACCTTTCTCTCCAGCAGCAGTGTAGAGGATGTTCTTTATACCCTGTCCCATTCGTACTGGCCCTAGGGCCACGGCACGCGCTATTTCCTGTTTAATCTGTTCAAAAGCCTGCTGCTGCTCCGGGCCCCATGTAAACTCATTCTTCATTCGCGTCACATGATACAGGGGACTTATAATGAGGCTGTAGTTTGGAACATGCATTCTCCAAAAACCCACTACACCCAGGAACGATTGTGTCTCTTTCTTATTAGTGGGTGGAGACATGGCACTGATTTTGTCAATCACATCTGTTGGGATGTGACGACGGCCATCTTGCCACTTTTATACCCTTAGGGAA
>NW_011181212.1:0-329 GCF_000146605.3 Meleagris gallopavo
TTTCTCCCGGAAACAAAGCAGCTTTCTCACAAATGGGTGGCATTTTCCAACCAACTATGCTACTCTCTCCCAGAAAGAGCACTTTTCTGACAAGTACCTTCCCTTTTCTCTCAAAAATACTGCTGGACACTCCTCAACAGGACATTTGCTCCCATCTACACCCCGTTTTCTCCCCCAAAGGACCCCCTTTTTCACACCAAAAATACCACACTTGCCCTCCAAGAGAAGTCAGTCTTTCCCACTATTGCCCACTTTTCTCCCACGTACTTGTCATTTTCTCCTAGAAATACCACATTTCACTTGGAAATTGGGCCTGTGCTTCCAAAAAG
>NW_011181213.1:0-411 GCF_000146605.3 Meleagris gallopavo
GATATGAGGAAAAACTTTTTCTCTCAGAGAGTGGTCAGGCACTGGAATGGCTGCCCAGGGAGGTGGTTGAGTTGCTGTCCCTGGCAGTGTTCAAGAGGTGTCTGGATGAGGAGCTGCGAGATATGGTTTAGTAGCTTGTGGTAGAAGTGGTAATGAGAAGATGGTTGGATCAGGTGACCTTATAGGTCGTTTCCCACCTTGTGATTCTATGATTCTATGATTCATGCAAAATATATAAATTTCAGCTGTGGAAATTAGAGAGAGATAAGCAGACATCCAGATGCAATCTTTATTCTGTATATATGATGCAGATGGAGGAAACAGCATAGGATGGGACAAAATCAACATCATTTCCACATCTGCACTAGCTATTCTTGTGTTATATCGTGCTCCTAACTGGTGTGCTAAAGA
>NW_011181214.1:0-477 GCF_000146605.3 Meleagris gallopavo
TGGTCCTTGGAATGGGGTAAGTGGTTTCTTTTTTTCTTTCAGGGCTGTGATCTTGTCTTTTTGGGGGATGGCAAGTGCACTGAAGGGCTGCTAGGTGTAAGAGCAGCATGTGAATCTGGAGACTGCTTCCTTTGGGGTGTGGGGTGAGCCGTTAGAATGGGGTGAGTGATTCCTGCTTGATTTCCGAGCTGTGAGCTCTGCTTTTCTGGAGGATCTCAAGCTGGATGGCTGTCATTCATAGGGCTATGTGCTAATTGCATCCATGCGGTGGGTGTTTTTTAAGGGCATTGTGTGCATCCTTGCTGTGTTGTAAATTCTGTTCTGCGTCCCTTCTGATTTCATTTTGCAGCCTGATGGAGTTGAAGGATTGCCTGGGCTCCTCCAGTCAGTGGTGTGAGATCTGTCCAGCAGGTAATGAACATCATGCACCCCATGTTGGTGCGCTGCTTGTATGCAGGTAGGTTTGCGATGTGATCC
>NW_011181215.1:0-341 GCF_000146605.3 Meleagris gallopavo
ACAGCGGTCGGCACGGCGCTCACAGTTGGAGCCGTGGAAGCCGGGGGGCAGCGGCAGCTGTAACCAGCGGCGGAGTTGGGCGCCGGGGCGCAGGCGCCTCCATTGAAGCAGGGTCCGAGGGCGCAGGGTGACGGCGACGCTTCCGGCAGCGGCTCCGAGCCGGGGGTTTCCTCTGCCGTTTCTGGGGCTCTCGGCGACGAGGGCCGGATTGGGTTGGGGGGGTCACAGCGCAGCCCCGTAGCATCGCTCCTAAAGAACTGCATATGGGGGCACGGGATTCATCCTGAAGGGTGCGGGGGCCTGAAGGAAGCCCTGGGTGGTGGTGGCAACAAGGGGGGGGG
>NW_011181216.1:0-344 GCF_000146605.3 Meleagris gallopavo
TTGGGGCCTGGCTAATGCTTACCGGGCCTTATTCAATACTATCCTGGAGAGGGAGAGAGTTTGTGAAATTGAAAAGGAGAGTCTCAGGGAAACAGTGCAAAATGAGCGAGAGAGTCTCCTGGTCGAGAGAAACAGCCTCCAATCTGAGAGAGATGCCCTCCGAATTGAGAGAGACTCCCTGCAATCCAAACTCAACAGTCTTCAATCTCAACAAGACACCCTCCAATCTGAGCTAGATTCTCTCATAATCGAACGAGACAGGCTCCGAGCTGAACTGGAGGATGAGAGCATTGGAACTGACCAACCTGATCAACTACAGGAAGCACCACAATTGATGTCACTTG
>NW_011181217.1:0-454 GCF_000146605.3 Meleagris gallopavo
AGACCGCCTTAGGATACCACCGAGCGGCGGGACGGGGCGCGAAGGACAAACCGAGGCGACCGGATCCAGGAAAGAACCGCCGCCCGAGAAAGCCGCCGCCGCCGCCGCCGCCGATCCCCTCTCTGTTCGGCCGGCCGGTCAACCCAGCTCGCGAGCGCCCGCTCACCACCGTCTCCGGAGCAGAGTACGCACTCTCTCCTACTGACGAACAGGGAAGGCATCCGAAAACAACGCTCCAGGGCCAGAGGCGCCGACTACCGGCAAAGGCACCGAAGGCAACTGAAGTTTACCTCGACGTAACTGGAGGCAGAAAATTACAGCGACGCCTCTGGCAGCTCCGGAGCTGCAGCGCCCCCCCCAACCCTCCATAGACGCCAAGACTCGCCGAAACTGGGTAGCCCTGGACGCAGGTCGCAAGCCGCCCGGCAGCGACCCCTAGCCGCCTCCGCCGAGC
>NW_011181218.1:0-461 GCF_000146605.3 Meleagris gallopavo
GAATCACAGAAAGGCTTGGAGTAGAAGGGACTTTAAATCCCATCCAGTTCCAACCCCACTCAGTCCATCAGGATGCTCAGTGCCCCATCTGAGCTTGTCTGGAGCATTCCCAGGGATGGGACATGTGCAGATGCTCTGGGCTACCTGTTCCCGTGCCTCACCATGTCATGTTAGGAGTGCTAGCAATTCCCTGCTAACATCTGATGGAAAACTCTTTTTCAGTTCAGAACCAGTCTTCCCTTTTCTATCTTTATCACGCAGTGTAAAAAGTCAGCCCACATCTTTTTTATGACCTGGGGAGCTCACATGACATCTTTTTGTATGATGGAGGGAAGACATTGCACAAAATGTGGCCTCCAGATTTCAATTCCCTGTTGGAAATATCCAAATAACTCTCTAGGACGGTATCTCTGAGAAAGCAGATTTCATTTGCAATTGACAATGGCGCGTCTCCTGCAAGC
>NW_011181219.1:0-487 GCF_000146605.3 Meleagris gallopavo
ATCTCCTTGCAGGAAGATTTTAGCACAGACAACCCAAACTTCTGGTCTTCAAGCGTAGTTTCTTCAGTTTGCCTTTCTGCTGCTACAGTGTTGTGCCATTTCTGCAGTCAGCACAGATCTGCAGTGCCCTTTCCCCTCTCCTCCATCACACACAGCCCTTCATGCAGCCCCATTTAGAGGCAGAAGCCACACCACAGCTCATAAGAGCTTCTTACCTGGGGAGGCTTTCCATTTTCCCCCATGCCCAGCACCATCCCCAGGCCGCTCAGGCTCCGTCCCTACAACAACAGATTGTGTGTTGATTTCACAGACACCAGGAGCAGCGTTGTCCTGTCAGCCCATGCCCACCCCCCAAAAACAAAAGACACTGTTCTACAACCACAACAGAAACTGATGTTTAAACTGCAGCGCACTCACAAAAAACATTACAGTCCTGTTCCCACCCACATGGTAGGTGAATCCCAATCTGCCTGACAGCTCTAAATTC
>NW_011181220.1:0-329 GCF_000146605.3 Meleagris gallopavo
GACAGGTTGGCCATGAGCCAGCAGTGTGCCCTCGTGGCCAAAAAGGCCAATGGCATTCTGGGGTGCATTAAGAAGAGCGTGTCCAGTCAGGTCGAGGGAGGTGATCCTCCCCCTCTACTCTGCCCTGGTAAGGCCTCATCTGGAGTACTGTGTCCAGTTCTGGGCTCCCCAGTACAAAAAAGACAGGGATCTCTTGGAAAGAGCCCAGCGGAGGGCCACAAAGATGGTGAAGGGCCTGGAGCATCTCCCCTATGAAGAAAGGCTAAGTGAACTGGGTCTGTTTAGCCTTGAGAAAAGACGACTGAGAGGGGACCTGGATTCAGGTTTAT
>NW_011181221.1:0-372 GCF_000146605.3 Meleagris gallopavo
TGCGCCAGCGCTGAGGCGGCAGAACGGCAGAACAGCCTTCCGTTCCCGGCTGCGAGCCCACGTGGGCACGAGATGCGGATCTCCCTGTGGCTCTGAAGGCTCGTTTCCCCGCATCCCCTCGTGTCCCGTGACGGGGAGAGTTGTTTCGTGGTCTTTCTTGAAACGTACGATGTCAGGAGGCTCGGACCCAGCTCCGGGAGCTCCGCACGGGGACAGGCAGGGACGTGGGAAACGGCCCTTGGGGATTCCAGCTGCGGGGCAGCAGCTCAGCACAGCGCTGCTGATGATTTGAGCAAAGCGAGAAGCAAAGGCGCACTTTGCCTGACTCTGCCGGGCTCCAGCACGGCTCGATCCATGGGATCAGTTCCCCTC
>NW_011181222.1:0-339 GCF_000146605.3 Meleagris gallopavo
TGTGGGACTGAGGAAGCAATGGCAGTCCCCACCTCACCAAAGCAAAGATGAGGGCTGTGCATAATGAGCAGTTCTCAGACAAGATGGAAGCCAAAATGGTGTTGGGTACCTGAGCCTTCTCTGGTGGTAAGCAACGTGGTGCACAGAGTGCAGCCATGTGCTCCGAGCAAGGAGCACAGGTTTGTGCAAGAGGCCCGGATGCAGGGCAGTGCCTTCATGACTGTATTGTGTCCAACAGGTGGCAGCAGAGCTGCGGTGCTCCCAAGTGCCGTAACAACTGCACGGAGAGATGTGTTGGTCTCTGTGGAACCAGCAAGGAAGTGGAATGTGCATTTCCCA
>NW_011181223.1:0-316 GCF_000146605.3 Meleagris gallopavo
TCCATCACAAACATGCATGCTAAGAACTTAGCGATTGTGTGGGCTCCAAACCTCTTAAGGTAAACTTCTGGTTCCGTTTCAACACAACGCTTCCATCTGTTCTCCAGTTAAGAAAAGCAGTCCTCCCTTTCTCTCCATCAACTGTGCTCTTCTCCTGTAAAATCTGTAGTAAGTGGCTGACAGCAGAGCGGGAGCCTGGACTGTTCTCCAAGCCCACGGGCACAATTTCTAGATGACCATTCCTGCTCTCTTGCTTAGATGGGACTGGTGTGTCCTTGATCAGCCAGGAGAATCTCTTCAGTGGCATCACTGATTG
>NW_011181224.1:0-567 GCF_000146605.3 Meleagris gallopavo
GTCTTGAATTGTACCAACATGCGTCGCGATGAAATTGTATAAGCGTCGCGATATAGCGGATCTCTGTATTGGGAAAAGCTCACCACCTTAGTCCTATCTGCTTGGACAACACTGAACTCCCTTGACACCAACTTTCTTGCAAAAGAGGAAAATGAGTAATGTCATTAACCTCCTCCTACCCGATTACTTCCTGGATGTTGGCATGCCCCAGCTGATTAAGTATCCATCTATATGTTAGGTATGAATTGTCTTCTGCTTTGGTTGTAGGTCTTTCAGGTTGCAGCCTATGAAGAAGAGGCTCATGTAGCATTTGCAGTGCTGGATGCAGTTGAAGGCAAAACTGAAGACGCTTTCTGAGCATTTGAAGCTATGAAGCATATGGTTTCATACCAGAACCTTGCCGAGGCTGGTTCCTAACTTGTGTTACCCAAATGCTTTTTCGTTCCTTGCATTCCAACTGATTCTTATTCATCCAAATGCTGCTCCTTAGCTTTGCCAAAGGAAGGCAGGGGAGATTGTGAATGATGATAGGTTGCCAGAAGAACAGAAAGGACACAAAGCCTATCT
>NW_011181225.1:0-457 GCF_000146605.3 Meleagris gallopavo
GCCACTGGAAACAAGAGTATGTAGGTCTCTTCAGAAACTTGTCAGTACAAAGAAAGCTTGGCGTTCTAAACATTTCTGCATGTCTGCAATAGTTTCCCCTTGATCTGCAACCTTCTGATGTCTGATCACATCAGGGTAGTTTCAGACCTTAGCTGTTCACACAACAAGTTTAAGATAAAGCAGCAGACTACTCTTGTTTTTGCTTCAGAGCAGTACAGTTGCTGAAGGGAAACTAAAGCTGCTGCTGCTAGAACCTCTCTCCTGAAGTGAATGGCAAAGCTCCTATTAATGCATTTTGCACAGCATTTCAGCTGGGCTCCCATTTTGGGGGTTATGGTTCAGCCCAGCTCCAAGGAGCATCAACATTCAGCTTGATTCTCAGCAGCTTTTGGACTACTAGGAGAACCATGGGTACAGTGCTTGACAGACTCACAGTGGAGTACAATTAGCTTGAATT
>NW_011181225.1:2312-3184 GCF_000146605.3 Meleagris gallopavo
GTCACTGATAAAGATGTGCAAGGTGCCAAGATGGACCCCTGAGAGACACCACTTGTCAGCAGCCTCTGAAGAAATGTAGTATCACTCCCGTTCTACGAGGATAACAGTGGGCCAGAAAAGATCCCAGGAAATACTTAGGCCTCCTTGGGTATTTGTACCTCCTGGGTATTTACTTTGCCACTGAACAGCAGCAGAATAACCTTGCAGGAGCCAAGGCTGATTGAACAGCTGCTTAAGTGTCATCTGCTCCTTTGGGCCTACCCAGTGGGCAGCAACATTCAAGCAGTTACTTACATCACCGAGAAGAGCTGGAGACAATTCTTCTTTTCCTAACAACTTCCAGGTGCCTACAAGCACAAACAGAGACCAGCAGTGCTTCATCACTTCACCAAAAGGAAGGTCCAACACCCCAGCTGGGAAGAGCAGTTACAGAACTATGGTTACAGTAAATAGTTCCACGAGCACTTTGTATTTGGGACTGCGTAGATACAGCCCAAAGGCATACTTAGTACGTTCAGCTTCCTCTAGGAAACATCTTCTGCTTACAAATCACTTGGAGTTATACTGCACAATTAAGAACACCCAAATGCAAGCTGCTTGAAGACTGTTTAATTATTAAAACTGTAATTATTTCTACAACCAGTAACTAGTACCACATTATTATTGGAGAATTTTCAGCACAAGACAATGCTGGAAGGGAAATTGCTCACAAGAGTTACAAAATGCTTCAGATCACACCAGAAATACTTTGTTCTAACAACAGTTATGTTCTAACAGCATCGTCCATTTCCTTAACAATTTCCAAGATGAAGTGATGTGGAGCATTACAGGGAAAAGAGCACTGAGCACAGATGCTAGGATCCTGATTCAAG
>NW_011181226.1:0-522 GCF_000146605.3 Meleagris gallopavo
CAGGTGTTGCCACAAAAACAGGAGGGCAAGGGAATGCCCAGGCAAAGGCAAGGGCCAAGAGAACATGGAAGGAAATGCCAAGGATGACGGCCCAGACAATACGGCAGGGAACGCCAAAAACTGAATGCCGACATGAATGTGGCAACACAAAGCCAAGGGGAATGGCCAAGAGAATGGGGCAAGGAACACAAAAAATAGGAGGACAAGAGAATGTAATAGTGAAAACAGTGCAAGACCAGAGACAAGCAAGACACAGAACAAAGAGGATAGGCAGCCTTCTGTGGGCACCATGAAGCGCAATTCAGAGCTCTGGGGGAACCCTATTGTGCCGGGCTCTGGAATGGGTAAACGCTGGCGGGTGTGCATCGCCCTTACCTGCTGGGCGGGCAATGACCAGTCAGCAAAGTGAGGTTCCGGGGCATGCCGGGAAACGCAGATTCCAGTTCCTTGCTGTTTCCACAGAGACCAACACATCTCTCCGTGCAGTTGTTACGGCACTTGGGAGCACCGCAGCTCTGCTGC
>NW_011181227.1:0-484 GCF_000146605.3 Meleagris gallopavo
CTGAAATAAAAAAAAAGGAACAAAAGCAACTAGGGAGGGAGGAGGGCGGAGGATAAGAGGGAGGGTGCCGAAGAGAGAGATACCAATAGGCAGCCTGCGCCGAAACCCTCGCTCACTCGCGTGTACAACCACACTCACTCACACACACATACTCATGCACACTCACGCACCCCTGGGAGATGTGGGACCGCCCTGCCGCAGGTGCGGACTGTGCGCCCCGCAGGGCGCCACCGGGGCGGCGTGTGGGAACACTTTGCCGAGAGGCAGCGGGCAGCTGCCGGGGCGAGGGCGACGGCACCCCTGTCTTCGGGGCGCTAAATGAGGATGCCTTAAGAACCCTGGGAGGCGGCAGATGAGCAGCCTTTCTCTTTCCCCAGAACGCCCTGTCCACCCCTCGGCAGCTCAGCAGTCTGGTTCTCGTTCTCCCCCACAAATGTCCCCCCGTTCCTCTCTCCCCCTCCTCCCCTCCCACCCGCAGGGTGCG
>NW_011181228.1:0-481 GCF_000146605.3 Meleagris gallopavo
CTTGGAATGGGGTAAGTGGTTTCTTTTTTCGTTTCAGGGCTGTGATCTTGTCTTTTTGGGGGATGGCAAGGGCACTGAAGGGCTGCTAGGTGTAAGAGCAGCATGTGAATCTGGAGACTGCTTCCTTTGGGGTGTGGGGTGAGCCCTTAGAATGGGGTGAGTGATTCCTGCTTTCTTTCAGAGCTGTGAGCTCTGCTTTTCTGGAGGATCTCAAGCTGGATGGCTGTAATTCATGTGCTAATTGCATCCATGCGGTGTTTTTTAAGGGCATTGTGTGCATCCTTGTTGTGTTTTAAATTACGTTCTGCGTCTCTTCTGATTTCATTTTGCAGCCTGATGGAGTTGAAGGATTGCCTGGGCTCCTCCAGTCAGTGGTGTGAGATGTGTCCAGCAGGTAATGAACATCATGCACCCCATGTTGGTGCGCTGCTTGTATGCAGGTGGTTTGCGATGTGATCCGACTCCCCCATGCTGACCATCC
>NW_011181229.1:0-405 GCF_000146605.3 Meleagris gallopavo
AGTGACTCTCAAGCACACATTCCAGTGCGTCACCACCCTGTGCGTGAAAAGCTGCCTCCTAATAACCAACCTAAACCTCCCCTGTCTCACTTGAAAACCATTTCCCCTTGTCCTATCGCTATCCACCCTCCTAAACAGTCGTTGCCCCCTCCTGCTTATGCGCTCCCTTCGAGTCTTGGAAGGCTGTCATCAGCTATCTCCAGAGCTTTCTCTTCTCCCACAGAAACAATCCCAGTTCACTCAAATTTTCTTTCTATGAGAGGTGCTCCAGCCCTCTGATCATCTTTGTGGCCCTTCTCTGGACCTGCTCCAAAAGCTCCACATCATTCCCGTGCCTGGAGCCCCCAGGCCCTGGACGCAGTGCTGCACATGGGGCCGCACACCAGAGCCGAGTAGAGGGGGGAC
>NW_011181230.1:0-535 GCF_000146605.3 Meleagris gallopavo
GGCGCAGTTAGGCGCCCGGCCCCCCGACATTCCCTTCCCGCGTGACTTCTTCCTCCCAGACCAACGGAGGCGAGCCGTGCGGGGCCTCGCAGCGCACAAGAGTCAGACCCCGAGTGCAAACGCCTGCCAGTGCTTTGCAAAGTCACGGGAAAAAGAGAGCGGAGCTTTGGCCACACGCTGCCTGTAGCCAGTAGTTTCCAAAGGCCTTCCCGCACCACGCGCGCAGGCGCTCCGTAGCGAGAGCCCCCGGAGCGCCTCCGTGCAGCTGCCAAGCCGAGTCTGCGGGAGGCTCCGACAGGACGAGGAAAGGCTCGGGAGCTGCTCTGCCCCGTGACGTCCCCAATGCGCGTCCCGCCCTGGGGATGGTCGCCGTACCTGTTGTCCCCGGGATGGAGTACTGGGGCCCGGGGCTGGGGACTGGGCCGAGATGAGGCCGCGTGGGCGATGAGGTCTCCACGTCCCCACCCAGGCTCCGTCCATGCTGCCAGGCACGTGCCTCAAACCTAAAGGCGAGAGCAGAGCAGTTAGTGACGGG
>NW_011181231.1:0-459 GCF_000146605.3 Meleagris gallopavo
GAGCTTTTGGAGCAGGTCCAGAGAAGGGCCACGAAGATGATCAGAGGGCTGGAGCACCTCTCTTAGAAAGAAATGTTGAGGGAACTGGGATTGTTTGTGTGGGAGAAGAGAAAGCTCTGGAGATAGCTCATGACAGCCTTCCAAGACTCGAAGGGAGCGCATAAGCAGGAGGGGGCAACGGCTGTTTAGGAGGTGGATAGCGATAGGACAAGGGGAAATGGTTTTCAAGTGAGACAGGGGAGGTTTAGGTTGGTTATTAGGAGGCAGCTTTTCACGCACAGGGTGGTGACGCACTGGAATGTGTGCTTGAGAGTCACTTCCAGGATGTATCTGCTCCATGATCCGTGACCAGCACAGAGGTGAGACTGACATGCTGGTAGTTCCCCGCGTCACACTTTCTATCCTTCCTAAGAGGTGTGCTGTCACCTTTTTTCTCCTCACCAGGGACTTGACCTGACT
>NW_011181232.1:0-302 GCF_000146605.3 Meleagris gallopavo
ACTTATTCCCTTTCACTAACTCCAGTGCTCTTAACAAGGCTGCGAGTTCTGCTTTCTCTGCTAAGGTGGTAGTGCCAGAGAACCAGCCTGTTATTTCATCTCTAGTTGCTACAGCATACCCGGCCTTCTTAAGTCATATCACACAAAACTGCTACCATCGACAAATGTTTTCATATCTTTAATTTCATTTCCTCTCATTCTACCAGGAACACTTGGCACTTCATGATCCTGCTCAGAGATAACCAACAACTTTTCTTTTGATTGATTCAGTACTGCAGTACCCATACAGGGAATATACAAAG
>NW_011181233.1:0-542 GCF_000146605.3 Meleagris gallopavo
GAGGAACTACTTGGTCTGTCAAGGAAAGCGTACCATCAAAAGTTAAACTCATAAGGAAAAGATGAGTTGGTTACTAATTTTCTTTATTGCAGTTATTACACGGGGTGGTGTCTGTGGCAAGTTGATGTTGTGTGCTGTTACATTTTGTATTTTGGTTGCAATAGTACTATGTTTTGTGTTGTATTTATTTATTTGTTCTTGTTAGATGTGTGATTGTCACTCTTCTCCCTTCTATTTGAACCAACCTTACATTTCTATACTTCACAATGGCTGCTATTAAGGAAAGTAATAGCACTCTCGTTAGTGGGCATGAATATCGTAATGGAAATAATATAATGAGCAGGTGTCGATTGGTAAAAGTTTCTGGTGGCTGGGCAGAGATGGGAGAACTCAAACTCCCACTAGGCATAGTGAGAACTATTTGGAGCCACTATCAAAATCCAAGGAGGTTAAAAGGGTAAATAACCCATTAGGTAAGGTATAATACAGGATACCATAGCTTCGTGAGAGCCTTATCCCGGTATTAGGAGTAGCTCAGTGGG
>NW_011181234.1:0-374 GCF_000146605.3 Meleagris gallopavo
AAATTCAGCCGCACGGAATAACAGGACGAAAACCACCACCCGCCCCCAGAGCGGGATGCACAGTTCTTCCTTGAAGCGTCCTGATCCCGATCCTCGGTGGAGAATTTCATGTTGTTGTGCATGTTACTGGGATTGTCCGAGTCCATGGCATCCCCTGCTGTGCCTGCGTAGGAGCCCAGCCGCAGCCGGTAGCCCTGGGACTCATCGTCCAGACTGAAGAGGTTGTACTCTGCGAACCTGATGTTGTTGGAGTCATCCTGGATGACGAACCTGACCTGGTAGACCTTCTGCTTGGCGATCTGGTGGATGTACTCGGTGCCCAGCCAGTAGTCGCCGCGCACGTTCCCAAAGCCGTACTTGTAGGTGCTCCAGGA
>NW_011181235.1:0-356 GCF_000146605.3 Meleagris gallopavo
AAAAGAAATGGGCTGATATGGAAGAAGGCATCTGTTATTTAAGAGAATATGCTGTGGTGGAAATGCTACATAGCCCCGATTTCATTCCTGACGAGCCAGACCAAGAGCATGATCCCGAGAGAGTCAGGTGTACACCAAACATGTGGCGTACATTCACAAAGACCGCACCAGAAAGGTACGCCAGCACATTTGCAGCAATGTATGGCAGAGGGGAAAGAGACCCTTATAAGTGAATTGGTTAATAAACTTCAAGACTTTGAGTTACATTTAAGCCCTCTGCGAGCTTGTGTTTCAGCCATTACAAAGGTAGCTGAAAAGCTGGACAGAATGGAAAACAAACAAGAAGATATAATAGA
>NW_011181236.1:0-456 GCF_000146605.3 Meleagris gallopavo
CAGGGTCACTGTGCACGTGGGACACAGGCTGTGGCTGCTGCCCCCAGGGGACCCACATCCCGCCCTGGGCTGCTGACAGCCCTCCTCCTGCCCAAAGTCCTGGGGCACAAACCCTGCAGGGACGGGGCTTCTCCTTGGCCAGTGACACCTTCTGACATCCTCTGGTGGCCAGTGGAGTCCTCTGCAGACCAGTGGAGACCTGATGATCTCTGACATCCTCCAGTGATCAACAAAGCCCTCAGCAAAGCCAGCTCTGTGCGTCTGTGTCCTTGTCCCCGCGCTCAGCAGGCTGCCATTCCTCCCTGGTCAGCAGGGCTGTGTGCCCGTCATTGCCGTGATGAACAAACTGCTGCTTCACAAAGATCTCGGCCTGAGCAGAAATTTCTGCTTGGGAGTCGCGCTGCTACCAAGACAGAAGGCGATAACTGCACGCAGCAGTCTCCTGCTCGTAACATC
>NW_011181237.1:0-477 GCF_000146605.3 Meleagris gallopavo
ACCATAGTTCTGTAACTGCTCTTCCCAGCTGGGGTGTTTGACCTTCCTTTTGGTGAAGTGATGAAACACTGCTGGTCTCTGTTTGTGCTTCTAGGCACCTGGAAGTTGTTAGGAAAAGAAGAATTGTCTCCAGCTCTTCTCGGTGATGTAAGTAACAGCTTGAATGTTATCCTCCACTGTTATCCTCGTAGAACAGGAGTGATAATACATTTCTTCAGAGGCTGCTGACAAGTGGTGTCTCTCAGGGGTCCATCTTGGCACCTTGCACATCTTTATCAGTGACAGAGAGAGTGGAACCAGAGTGCACCTTCAGAAAGTGTGCAGGCAGCCCCACTTGAGAGGTGCGGTGGATAAAACAGGAGGTAGGGATGTCTCATCCCTGGTTTCTTATTCAAGGCTGGGTTGAATGAGGCCCTGGACAGTTTGATCTGGTGAGTTGCAACTTTGCAACTCGGAGCTGGATGGTCTTTAAGGTCC
>NW_011181238.1:0-404 GCF_000146605.3 Meleagris gallopavo
GGGGCAGTGTGTGCCAGGGCCCTCCTCGGGAAACATTTCTTCCTCCTATGGAAACCACCGGGCGCCCGGGCCGGCACTCTCGAAATAAACACGCGGTGCTGACAGACTCATTGCGGGCCGGGCGACGAATCCGCTGGTGGGACAGCGGTGCCGGTGCCCAGCGGGCCCATCTGTGTGCGTGGGGGGAGAGAGAGGCAGCGGGCCTTTGGGGCCGGGTCGGGGGCTGTGGGGCTGCAGACTGTCACTGAGACACGAGATGTCTCTGCAGAGCTGGAAGGTCAGGGAGACTCAACAGATACGAAGGGCTCCATCGTGCTCCTGAGCGCCCCCTCCTCTCCTGGCTGCACGCTGGTGGCAGGTGGAGGCAGGAACAAAGGGGAGGAGCAAGGGCAGAGAGAGCTCTT
>NW_011181239.1:0-495 GCF_000146605.3 Meleagris gallopavo
AGCACCTCTCTTAGAAAGAAATGTTGAGGGAACTGGGATTGTTTCTGTGGGAGAAGAGAAAGCTCTGGAGATAGCTCATGACAGCCTTCCAAGACTCAAAGGGAGCGCATAAGCAGGAGGGGGCAACGGCTGTTTAGGAGGGTGGATAGCGATAGAACAAGGGAAATGGTTTTCAAGTGAGACAGGGGAGGTTTAGGTTGGTTCTTAGGAGGCAGCTTTTCACGCACAGGGTGGTGACGCACTGGAATGTGTGCTTGAGAGTCACTTCCAGGATGATCTGCTCCATGATCCGTGACCAGCCCAGAGGTGAGACTGACATGCTGGTAGTTCCCCGCGTCACACTTTCTATCCTTCCTGAGAGGTGTGCTGTCACCTTTTTTCTCCTCAGCAGGGACTTGACTTGACTGCCTCGACTTCTGAAATAGCATGGAGAGTGGCTCGGTGACTGCAGCGGTGAATTCCCTCGGAACTCTGGGACTCATCTCGTCAGGACCC
>NW_011181240.1:0-322 GCF_000146605.3 Meleagris gallopavo
CGCCGCCGTTCCGGCCGCCCCATAAGAAGAGGTGAGCGGCAGCACCGCTCCCCATTGTTATGGGGTCGTGGGGACCCCGCGCTCCGACCCTATAAGAACGATCCCGCTTTGCTAAGGGGCCGAACCACACCGAACCGCACCGAACCGGGAGCACCGCCGCCGCCCCGCCCGTCCAACCGAACCGAACCGCGCCGCACCCAACCGGGATCACCGGCCCCGACGTCGCGCACCGCACGCAGCCGAACCCCAAACCCAAACCCCCGAACCCAATCCCGCACCGCAGCCTCGACGTCGCGCACTGCACGCAGCCGAACCCCCGCCC
>NW_011181241.1:0-450 GCF_000146605.3 Meleagris gallopavo
TCCTGCTTATGCGCTCCCTTCGAGTCTTGGAAGGCTGTCATGAGCTATCTCCAGAGCTTTCTCTTCTCCCACAGAAACAATCCCAGTTCCCTCAACATTTCTTTCTAAGAGAGGTGCTCCAGCCCTCTGATCATCTTCGTGGCCCTTCTCTGGACCTGCTCCAAAAGCTCCACATCATTCCTGTGCTGGAGCCCCAGGCCTGGACGCAGTGCTGCACAGGGGGCCGCACAAGAGCCGAGTCGAGGGGGACAATCACCTCCCTCTCCCTGCTGGTCGCTCCTCTTTGAATGCAGCCCAGGATACAGTTGGCCTTCTGGGCTGCAAGTGCACACTACTGGCTTATGTCCAGCTCTTTGTCCACCAGGATCCCCGAGTCCTCCGCAGGGCTGCTCCAAGGGCTTCTACGCCCAGTTGGTACAAGCATCTGGGTTTCCCCCTTCATCAGGGACA
>NW_011181242.1:0-489 GCF_000146605.3 Meleagris gallopavo
CTTTCCTTTTTGCCCTTCCAGGTGACACTGATCAAGCCCCAGGCGCCTGCATCCACTTTTGGAATCCGGCATTCCCTCTACACAACCCCTCTGATTGTGGAATAAAACAGCCAAGTCTGGAAGGCCGCCTTTGCTTGCCTGGGACAGGAGGGGACGGGGAAGACACCAATCAACTGCCGGTTTCCACTTGATTCCATTTCCATCTATCGACTTGGGCTTTTGCCCATCTTACTCTTGAACGTTAGCAAGTGGAGTAAGTCATCAATAAAATCAACTCAACACCTATATGTATGCTTTCTTGTTACTCCTGTTTCCTCACCGCTGCACGCAGGAATGCGCCAGCGCTTCCTGAAGCCTTTTCAAACATCGGTGCGTTGGGAACCGCTGATGCTCGCTTGATCAGCCATTTGCATTAGTGATGTCTGCCACGAGCTGAAGTAAGAATAAACAAGCATAGTCAGTCACTGATCTTCAGTAGCGGTGGGTCGT
>NW_011181243.1:0-324 GCF_000146605.3 Meleagris gallopavo
CACGGCCATCGCAGATCTGGGGGTGGTGCTGTGTTTTTCTAAGTCTTGGCTATCCTCGCCACTGGAAGACGATGTCAAAATAACCATTCTGTCCTACAGATTCACCCTTTGGATCTCTATAAAAAACCCAACTTAGCAGAATGAAGACCATAAAAGGTGTGCAGACGTATGTGTACATGACAGGCCATGCCAAGAGGCCCAGGGGAAGAGGTAAATGAAAGACATTGCCTTGTACTCACTGAGCACTTCTCATACGGTCAGCAGAGGGTTTGGGAGGCTCCCTGAAGTTCATTTTGCAGAGGGAGCTCACGCTGCAAATGTCAC
>NW_011181244.1:0-319 GCF_000146605.3 Meleagris gallopavo
TGCATTGCAATGCATTGGGCTATTTTTCAGTGGTGTTGGATTTTTTTTCCCCTTCTGTTTCTGTTCTTGGAAGTGCTTTTTCCTTTCCTAAGCGTATTCCCGTCTGTTTGTGAGGATTTCAAGTGCTTTTGCTTTGGTTTCCTTGGCATTTCAGCACTTGGTCCTTCTTTTACTTTTTGTGGTGTTGCTTGGCTTTGGTTTGCTCTTTGGTTTTTGTTGGTCATCGTGGCCTTGCACTGCTGTTAAATTTTCCTTCTTTCTTTCCATTGCGAAGCCTGCTGAGCGTTTGTATCTGTTTACTTTGCTAGGCTTCTTTGCT
>NW_011181245.1:0-436 GCF_000146605.3 Meleagris gallopavo
TTATTGGCTGTCTATTCGGCATTGCAGGCAATAGAGCCAATAACTCAAACGGCTGAAGTTATAGTCAAGAGCACTCTGCCGATTCAGGGGTGGGTAAAAGATCTGACCCACCTTCAGCCAATGGGCAGAACTGCGAGCCGTGTGGATGGTTATAACTAAGGAACCCGGTGATGGTATCCTGAACACCTGTACGGATAGTTGGGCTGTGTACCGAGGGCTCACTCTGTGGATTGCACAGTGGGCCACCCAAGAATGGACTATCCATGCCCGGCCGATCTGGGGCAAGGACATGTGGTCAGACATATGGAATACAGTCAAACACAGGACTCTACGTGTCTACCATGTTTCTGGACATCAGCCCCTACAGTCACCGGGAATGATGAAGCCGACACGCTGGCCCGAGTTCGATGGATTGAGCCTTCACCATCCCAGACAC
>NW_011181246.1:0-424 GCF_000146605.3 Meleagris gallopavo
GTTTGCGATGTGATCCGACTCCCCCATGCTGACCATCCACAGCTAGATCAAGTTGCTCAGAGTCTGAGCCAGGCTCACCTTGAAAGGGCCAGCACATCCACCATGTCTCTGGCAACCTGTGCCACTGCCTCAGCACCCTCACTGTACAAGACATTTTTCCTTAGATTTCACCTCCATTTTCCCTTGTTCTTTCCTTTAGGTATTGAAAGGCTGTTACCAGGGTTTCCCCTTGGGAGCCCTTCACTTCTCCAGGAGGCTGAACAGCCCAGCTCTCCTTGCTTACAGGAGAGGGGTTCCATCCTTGGGTTCGTGTTTGTGGCTGTACTCTGGATGCACTCGCACAGCTCCATGTCTCCCTGCACTGAGGACTCCACCTCTGGACGCAGCACTGCAGCTGAGGCCTCACCAGCGCAGAGCAGGAGGG
>NW_011181247.1:0-332 GCF_000146605.3 Meleagris gallopavo
TGGAGGAGCCCAGGCAATCCTTCAACTCCATCAGGCTGCAAAATGAAATCAGAAGAGACGCAGAACATAATTTAAAACACAACAAGGATGCACACAATGCCCTTAAAAAACACCCACCGCAGGGGGTGGATGCAATTAGCACATAGCCCTATTAATTACAGCCATCCAGCTTGAGATCCTCCAGAAAAGCAGAGCTCACAGCTCTGAAAGAAAGCAGGAATCACTCACCCCACACCCCAAAGGAAGCAGTCTCCAGATTCAGATGCTGCTCTTACAGCTAGCAGCCCTTCAGTGCACTTGCGATCCCCCCAAAAAGACGAAGATCACAGCCC
>NW_011181248.1:0-467 GCF_000146605.3 Meleagris gallopavo
CAACCCTGCATGCTGATGCTTTATGCCGACGAGGTCCAGCACTGCGACACTGAACATGAGGAGCTTAAAAAGGAACCAATATACTCCAAGGAACATAATGAACATAATGGTCCTCAGTCCTCTATATAATGCTCTTAAGATGAAGTAAAGATGCATAGTTGCCCGCATTCCTCACCAATAGTTGTCATGGGGTTATCCCTAGATATAAGCCCGTGACACGGGGGCACAGGCCCCGGGAAAAAGAAAAAAAAAGGGGTACCCACGGCTTGCCGTGCGACCGTGCCGGCCCCGGGCTGCGTGCTCTGGGACAGGGGGGAGGGCAGAGAGCTAGCAGATAGTTTTAACAAAAGAGAAAAACACAACGGCAGCGATCTGAGGAGGAGCGGTAATTTACTGAATTTAACCCAGTCAAACAAAAAGAGACAGACAAGAGTATCCAAAAGTACGTGTCAGACAACGATAGTGCG
>NW_011181249.1:0-390 GCF_000146605.3 Meleagris gallopavo
GCAGGGAACAGGCTTGAGTTAAACGAGTCAGAAAGAGAAAAAGGAGCAAACAGAAGATGAAGTCAATTCAAAACCAAGAACTAAAAAACCAAGGAAAAACGAAAGCAAAGGGAAGAAGTGGGAACAAGCAGAGTAGAAAGGAAAGCAAAGCAAAGCAAGGAAACTAGAAAGCAATGCGAAGCAACGTGAAGCAGAGGTGAAAAGGAAGCACAAAAGAGCAAACCAAAGCAAAGCAAGGGAAAATAAAAGCAGCCTCAATTTTGGCAGCTCGATCTTCCTGGTGGTTGCTTTGTTGTCCTTCACTGGCCCGACTGCTGGGCACATGAGCATCTCCATGGCACACCTTTACACCTCATTGCAGCCTTTCAGGACCTAAAGGGAGCCACAAAC
>NW_011181250.1:0-384 GCF_000146605.3 Meleagris gallopavo
GTTCTCAGAATTCCCCTTGAGAATTGCTGTTGGCTGAGTAAGAGCAGAGACTGCATGCTAAAGCAGCTCAATGCCCTCAGCTAACCGTGGAAACCTGTCTTTCGAGCGGCTCCCATTCATCATCAGCTGCCATTCTGAACCCCACTTTGCAAAAACAGCAAAACTTCGACTGCAAATGGCCACAGTCCCCAAAGCTCTGCCCACTATCCAGGTAGGAGCCTTCTCCCTCCTGTTTTCCATCATAGCCCGTATTTCTGCTCCTAAAAACAGAACTCCTCTTTGACAGCCAAAACACAAAGCAATACGTCGCTTCTCACCGCTCCCTCCTGCCACCCAAAAGGAATGGTGACCTGACACTCCCCCTACAGCACTGCATCCACTCAG
>NW_011181251.1:0-392 GCF_000146605.3 Meleagris gallopavo
GCATAAGCAGGAGGGGGCAACGGCTGTTTAGGAGGGTGGATAGCGAATAGGACAAGGGGAAATGGTTTTGAAGTGAGACAGGGGAGGTTTAGGTTGGTTATTAGGAGGAAGCTTTTCACGCACAGGGTGGTGACGCACTGGAATGTGTGCTTGAGAGTCACTTCCAGGATGATCTGCTCCATGATCCGTGACCAGCACAGAGGTGAGACTGACATGCTGGTAGTTCCCCCGCGTCACACTTTCTATCCTTCCTAAGAGGTGTGCTGTCACCTTTTTTCTCCTCACCAGGGACTTGACCTGACTGCCTCGACTTCTGAAATACCATGGAGAGTGGCTCGGTGACTGCAGCGGTGAATTCCCTCGGAACTCTGGGACTCATCTCGTCAGGACCC
>NW_011181252.1:0-379 GCF_000146605.3 Meleagris gallopavo
GAAAAGAAAGGAGAAAAAAATGAAAAAAGGAGAAAAATGGAGAAAAGTGGACAAAAAGCGGAAGAAAAAGGAGAGAAAGAGGAGAAAAATGGAGAAATGGGGAAAAAAAAGGAGAAAAAAGGTGGAAAAAGGTGGGAAAAGGAGGGGAAAAAAAGGAGAAAAAAGAAAAAATGGAGGAACATGAGAAAAAAAAGAGGAAAAAAAGGTGAAAAAATGAGAAAAAAGAGAGGAAAAGGAGAAGAAAAAGGAGAAAAAAGGAGGAAAAAAGGGAAAAGGACAAAATGGGGGAAGAAAGAGGAAAAAGGAGAAAAAAGGAATAAGAAAGGAGAAAATAAGGAGAAAATGGACAGAAAAGGAAAAAAGAGGAAGGAAAAAAGGT
>NW_011181253.1:0-499 GCF_000146605.3 Meleagris gallopavo
CCAGGCCTGGGGCCCAAAGCCACACTTACAGCCCGAGAGGCCGGCACCAGGCCTGGGGCCCAAAGCCAGAGGCAGAGGCCAGCACCGGCCCTGGGGCACCGATGTGGCTTCCTGTTGGTTTCTGCTGATTCCTATAGGACTCCTTTGACCGCTCTGAGGCCATACTGGTCCTTACTGGTTGTTACTTAGCCATATTGCACTTTTCTGGTCCATACTGGTGTGCGTTCCTCCCAGTTCCCACCAATTCCTCTGGGACTCCACTGATCACTATGAGGCCATATTGCGTTTTAATTGGGCTGCACAAGAGTCATCTTCACTTTGCTGTTGCTTTACTTCAGTTAACCCCCCATTTCCAATTAACCCCATTTATCCCATTGGTGACCCTGGTGTTGGTTTCCTAAAATTTGGATGTAGGAGGTTGACCACTCGCTTTGCCTATGATGAAAGCACAGAAGTGATGCGGGCACACGCTGAGGTCACAGTCGTTGCTGGGCTGGGA
>NW_011181254.1:0-431 GCF_000146605.3 Meleagris gallopavo
AGAGTTCCCGATACCGATTCAAACCTGAAAAGCTTGGAACGGCCAGGAAAGCACCCTCCAGCACCCACTGCCAGGCAGTAAGAGACCGCCCCACCCGGAAGGACCAGATCCCATGACATCTGTAACGTATAGGGATAGGTGCCTGGAATTGGAGCATTAACACTTTAACTCCCAGTATACTACATGATGTATTGATGCGGAATACTGAGAACCAAACCTAAACAAAAAAAAAATATATAAAACCATGACACTTTCTAAGAGAGGTGCTCCAGCCTCTGATCATCTTCATGGCCCTTCTCTGGACCTGCTCCAAAAGCTCCACATCATTCCTGTGCTGGAGCCCCAGGCCTGGACGCAGTGCTGCACATGGGGCCGCACCAGACGCCCAGGTCGAGGGGACAATCACCTCCCTCTCCCTGCTGGTCGCTCCT
>NW_011181255.1:0-375 GCF_000146605.3 Meleagris gallopavo
AGTCTGCTTGGATCCCCACACAGGGCTGCAGCTCAAGAGGTCAACACAGCAGAAATAACACAACATGCAACTGGAAAACACATCTCAAAGCCGAGAAGAGCCAACTCTCTGACCTTGGGCACAACTCACCAACCAAGAGCCAGGCCTGGAAAACTTGGCCGATCTGAGCATGCGGGAGGGGGCTGCAATCAGACCAGAAGTGTCCACTTCAATTGCAGCTCCCTGTAGAGAACACCGAACAGTAACAGGTGTGAATGAATTCATTCACAAGCAGCACAATGAGTTTGAGGTTACTGGAGTTTCAACACTGATGCGGCCTCACTCAAGCTTCGTAGGTGTCAAAGAAGGCCTGCAGAAGGCAAGAGGCGGCAGGCC
>NW_011181256.1:0-446 GCF_000146605.3 Meleagris gallopavo
TGCTTTAGTTTCCAGTCTACAACAAAAAAAAGAAATGGAAAGGTTAAGTGAAAATTGTCTTTCTATTCAAGGCTTTGTGAAATAATAAATAAATATATTATTTATTTCACATCTCTGGTAATCTTGCTTACTCAGATGCATCTTATAAAGTCATTATTCTTATTATTGTATAAGAAGACCAATTGACAGTCACTTGAAGATACCATGGTAGATTAACCTGTGTGAGAATTCTTCGCTGTGGTGTGAATGAAAGGTATATTTTTTTTGTAAGAATTCCAAAGATTCAGAAACAGTGATTCAGGAGCAATAGACCATTTTCTATTCTTTAACCTTTATAAGTTAACTGTTAGAAGTAAACTTTTCAGGCATACTGATTTATAAAGGCATTGCTGGTGCCAAAATATCATCCTCTAATGAAGTAGTTAAAATAAAAGGAAAAGTTTTGT
>NW_011181257.1:0-485 GCF_000146605.3 Meleagris gallopavo
AATGTCAAACATGTAGTATTTGCATTAGCATTTTGTTAAATTGCTGTAATCATGTTGAACTTCCTCCATTTTACAGCCAGAGAGTATTGCCCTCTGAACAACAAGGAACAAGATCTGTGGTGCTCTGTTGAACTTTCTCCAATCCTACAGCATCCTTCAAAAGGCAATGGGACCAGGAGGCTGCATTTCTATACATCACCTCCCTGTGTCCCTGAGAACTCCACAACTCCAGCAGAAGATGTTATCATATTTAAAGATCTGTTGCCTTACCCCTAAAGCAAATTTGCCCATGATCTTTATTGCAACTTTGTCACCACTAAGAAGATGCCGTCCGAGTTCTACCTTTGCAAAACCACCTAAAATTCAGAACAAAAATGCTTCCAGTTGAGTGTGAATTCTTCTCTAATAGAATGTTACAGGGAAAGGAGAGTATCTAGCATACATTGTGTGTAATGTTTTAATTAGAGGGAGGAGGTGATCAGCAT
>NW_011181258.1:0-399 GCF_000146605.3 Meleagris gallopavo
CAGAATGATCCTGTAGGGCTCAGAGGGTCCTCAGGTGGATTCAGAGGCTCCTGTTGTCTTCTGGAAGAATCTGGAGATGTTCTGGAGTTGCCTTGGGGTCCCCAGGGGGGGGCCTGGAGTCATCCAGAAGGGTCTGGAGATGTCCCAGAGGGGTCTCTTTGAGATCAGAGGGTCCCCAGGGGTTCCGGGAGTCCTCCAGAGGTCTCCAATGGGGATTTTGAGGACAACCTCACATAGTGACACGTTCTCGCTCTGCTTTGTCCCCCTGGGATCACCCCCCAAAAATGTCTGTTTCCATTCAAATCAATACTATGTCAATTTTGTTGTCTTTCTTTCCCCATTTTCCTTTCAGAAATGGATGGTTCTCATCAATTCCCATCCAGAGCCCTATGGAAACAA
>NW_011181259.1:0-331 GCF_000146605.3 Meleagris gallopavo
TAATAGATTCATCTTGACTAACATGTTATTCAATGTCAAAACCAAGCCTATGGCTCTATCTGGAGGAATCTTTCTGCTGTTCTGGGAAAATATTCACCTCTGAGTCACAGTTACAGTTGGTCTAAGTGTGTTATCAGGCTGATCTGGATCTATTTTCATCAGTAATAGTTCTGTGAGGGTACAGTTAATCCCATGAGATGTGGAAAATTCTTGCGCATGTCGTATCCAGTAATATACATTAAAACTTAGCTGTACACTGCTTGTTATTGAGGCTGACTCATTTGTGCAACTCAGCTGCAACTTGTTCTTTGCTAAGACCCCCATGACCTTT
>NW_011181260.1:0-434 GCF_000146605.3 Meleagris gallopavo
ACAAGGGAAAATGGAGGTGAAATCTAAGGAAAATGTCTTCTACAGTGAGGGTGCTGAGGCAGCGGCACAGGTTGCCTTTCAAGGTGAGCCTGGCTCAGACTCTGAGCAACTTGATCTAGCTGTGGATGGTCAGCATGGGGGAGTCGGATCACATCGCAAACCTACCTGCATACAAGCAGCGCACCAACATGGGGTGCATGATGTTCATTACCTGCTGGACACATCTCACACCACTGACTGGAGGAGCCCAGGCAATCCTTCAACTCCATCAGGCTGCAAAATGAAATCAGAAGAGACGCAGAACATAAGTTAAAACACAACAAGGATGCACACAATGCCCTTAAAAAACACCGCATGGATGCAATTAGCACATAGCCCTATTAATGACAGCCATCCAGCTTGAGATCCTCCAGAAAAGCAGAGCTCACAGCTCT
>NW_011181261.1:0-432 GCF_000146605.3 Meleagris gallopavo
TCCTGCCTGAATTTTGCTTCTCCACCTCTGCAGACGACACCTCTATGGCTCTTCTCCGTAATCCTGTGTTGTTTGGTGTAAGGATGTAACTAATCCTTGTGACGTACAAAGATGCAGGCTTGTTCCTGACCTGAGCTTTGAATTTCCAAGGCAATAGTATGAGATAGAGTTGTGCATGGAAATTGGAACTTGTTACATTGCAACACGGTCTGTAATTTCTGTCCCAGCATTCTGTAACTTGGACTAGTTTTTTTCTGTGGGCAAGGAGAAAGTGCGTCGAGTCCAAATCTGTTTGTAACTACCTAGGAATTAATTAGCTCAGCAATAAGGGCGTTGTGGGGTTAATGTTGCTGCTGGTCTGGAGTAATTCAGTCTTCACGTTTTGCTCAGTTTCTGTCCAAAGCTGAGATGACAACTGTGTCATCAGACGAT
>NW_011181262.1:0-449 GCF_000146605.3 Meleagris gallopavo
ACGCTGTAAAAACAAGCCAACTGTCTGCTGGTAGCCACAGCAATACTTACTGGACTGTCTTTTGCCAATCCCCTTAAACCTCTCCTTTCACCTACAATTTACGGGGCAAACAGCCTTACAGAGCAGAAAGCAGAGCTCACTATGCTCTACCAGCACACTCTCTAACTAACACCCGTGTCTGTTGAGGCGGTCGCTGGTCCCCTGCCAGGCTGGATCTTCATCTCACCCCACACAGTTCTCCTGCCGAAATTTAGGTGTAGACTTGAAGGGAATCGTGGCATGGGTAGGCCAGTTTCCCTCCACTGACTGCAGAAGCTTTGATGCGTGTAGATAAATATTTCTTCTGAGCTGGACAAACCCAAAGACAAATGCTCATCATTGCACAAGGCATGATGCCAGCCTGCATTTCATCTCTGGCTCGACTCATCACTGCTGAGTGAACTTCAGGG
>NW_011181263.1:0-416 GCF_000146605.3 Meleagris gallopavo
GAAAAAAAGAAACCACTTACCCCATTCCAAGGACCAATACTCCCCCACACTCTCAAGTGTAGGAAGCAGCTTCCAGGTCCAAATACCTACCAGCCCTTAAGTACGCTCAGGGTTCCCTGCTAAAAAAGAGAGAGACCAGCTCCACAATGCAGGAGAAAAAAAAAAAAAAAAAAATCACTCACTCCATCACCAAAGAACAAGGCATACTCCATAGGAAGCACTCCCCAGGTTCACATGCTGCCCCTACTCTTCCCAGCCCTTACATGGGATCAGGGAGGGGTGGAGCCTGGCTCTGCCGCAATCCACAGCCAAACTGCCCCCAGCTGTGCTTGCAGGGCTGCACCCCGCCCAGGTGCGGGTTCCACAGAAACAGGAGGCAAGGGATGCCCAGGCAAAGGCAAGGGCCAAGAGAACAT
>NW_011181264.1:0-373 GCF_000146605.3 Meleagris gallopavo
TAGGGAGAATGTGGGCCCCTTACTAAGTGAGGGGGGGTCCTCGTAACGGGGATGCTGAGAAGGCAGAGATACTGAATGCCTTTCTTTACTTCTGTCTTCAGTGAAAAGGCTCCCCCTGCAGGAATCCCACACCCTGGAGATTAGTGAGAGGGTCTGGGGAATGGGAGACTTCCTTTTAGTCAGGAAAGAGGACGTGCGTGAGCGCCTAGGCAGTACTAAGGTCCACAAGTCCATGGGACCTGATGGGGTGCATCCACGTGTGCTGAGAGAGCTGGCGGAGGTCATTGCCGAACCGCTCTCCATCATTTTTGAGTAGGTCCTGGACAACAGGGGAGGTCCCTGAAGACTGGAGGATAGCCAATGTCACTCCGGT
>NW_011181265.1:0-463 GCF_000146605.3 Meleagris gallopavo
ATCAATCGTGGTGGTCCAACCCAGTCCAGCTCCCTACATACCGTAGAGGGAGATAAAGTCCCTGTTGTACATGTAAAGAATATGTTGGGAAAGGCAGTTTGGGTTATTCCAGCCTCTGAGAAGGACAAACCTCTTCGTGGAACTGTTTTTGCCCAGGGACCTGGGTCCACTTGGTGGGTGATGCAGGAAAACGGGGATGTTCAATGTGTACCGCAAGGGAACTTGATGTTGAGGGAGTGCAGTCAGTAATTCCTAGTGCGTGTGTTTATATTTTGTTTGTCTATATTAAGCATGATGTAGTGATGTGGAATAAGGGTGGAATGTCATGGTTTCATGATTTTTCATTATCGGTATTCCACATCATAACATCATGCAATGTACTGGGGGTTTGACTTCTGATGCTCAAGTTCCGGGTGCCTGTCCAGCGGAGAAGAGCAGCTACGTTTCCCCAGGGGGTCTTTGC
>NW_011181266.1:0-393 GCF_000146605.3 Meleagris gallopavo
CAGCTCCTCCTGCTCGTGCTTCAACAAGAAGAGAGGCAATGGTTTTTGTGGAGCCCCACAGGAATCTCAACGTGGGTAAAGAGCATCTCTGAATTTGGCAGCGGCACGCTCCACACTGCGCAGTCTAAACGGCACCAAGTCAGCTGAACAAAGCCACAGGAGGGAGAACTTTGCTGCTGTTGGCAAAGCTCAAAATGAAGATGCACGCTGCCTCGCACAAAGCCCCTGCTGCAGAACGGCAGCCCGCGCGCATTCACGCCCTGCAGCACACTGCTGGATCTCCTGCCTCTGCAATACGAACCCCCTCACAGCAGCAGAGCAGCACCTGTCGGGATTCAATTGCTCCCACAGACTGCACCGCTTGGCTCTCTACGGTCTGTGCACCACGTCCAG
>NW_011181267.1:0-317 GCF_000146605.3 Meleagris gallopavo
ATCTTATCAACGTTTACCAATATCTGAATCACAGGTGGCAAGTGGATGGGGTCAGACCATTTTCAGTGGTGATCAGCATCAGGACAAGAGGCAATGAGTACAAACTGGAACACAGGAAGTTCCATACAAGCACGAGAAAGAGGATTTAGGAACATTTTGACCAGGAGAAAGGAAATATAGCTTGCTGTTGTGAAGAACGCTTCCTAGGCTGTTCACTGATTAAGGCAGCACTGCTCTAAACCAAAAACATATACAGATAAACTGTGATTTACCTCCTCTCAGGAGGGATCTCAGTTGCTGTCAGTTCGTATGTATTT
>NW_011181268.1:0-456 GCF_000146605.3 Meleagris gallopavo
AAGCTGCCTCCTAATAACCAACCTAAACCTCCCCTGTCTCACTTGAAAACCATTTCCCCTTGTCCTATCGCTATCCACCCTCCTAAACAGCCGTTGCTCCCTCCTGCTTATGCGCTCCCTTCGAGTCTTGGAAGGCTGTCATGAGCTATCTCCAGAGCTTTCTCTTCTCCCACACAAACAATCCCAGTTCCCTCAACATTTCTTTCTAAGAGAGGTGCTCCAGCCCTCTGATCATCTTCGTGGCCCTTCTCTGGACCTGCTCCAAAAGCTCCACATCATTCCCGTGCTGGAGCCCCAGGCCTGGACGCAGTGCTGCACATGGGGCCGCACACCAGAGCCGAGTCGAGGGGGGACAATCACCTCCCTCTCCCTGCTAGTCGCTCCTCTTTGAATGCAGCCCAGGATACAGTTGGCCTTCTGGGCTGCAAGTGTACACTACTGGCTTATGTCCAGCTC
>NW_011181269.1:0-551 GCF_000146605.3 Meleagris gallopavo
GACATCTTCTCCCCAAAGAATGCTATTTTCTCCCGGAAACAAAGCAGCTTTCTCACAAATGGGTGGCATTTTCCAACCAACTATGCTACTCTCTCCCAGAAAGAGCACTTTTCTGACAAGTACCTTCCCTTTTCTCTCAAAAATACTGCTGGACACTCCTCAACAGGACATTTTCTCCCATCTACACCCCGTTTTCTCCCCCAAAGGACCCCCTTTTTCACACCAAAAATACCACACTTGCCCTCCAAGAGAAGTCAGTCTTTCCCACAGTTGCCCACTTTTCTCCCACGTACTTGTCATTTTCTCCCAGAAATACCACATTTCACTTGGAAATTGGGCCTGTTCTTCCAAAAAGATGATATTTTCTCCCAGGCATACCTGTTTTCTTCAAACTACCGCACGTTTTCTCCCAAAAAGACTAGATGACAAGACCAAATTGGACACTTGCAACCAAGAATAGGACATCTTCTCCCACAAATACCACTTCTCTCCCAAGGATAGGACTTTTTCCCTAAATGCTATGGCAGTTCTGCTAAGAAATACTCCTTTCC
>NW_011181270.1:0-325 GCF_000146605.3 Meleagris gallopavo
GTTCCAGAAATACCAGTTTTCTCACCCAAAACACGTTTCCTACCAGAAATACAAGGATTCTCCCCCAAGAATGTGACATTTTCTGCCAGGAATTGCAGTTTTTCTCCCAGAAATATCACATTTTCTCACAGAAATACCGGTTTTCCCTCCGAAAATAGGACATCTTCTCTCAGAAACGGCAGTTTCCCCCCCCAAAAATACGCCATTTTCATCCAGAAATTGCAGTATTCTCCCCAGAAATATCACGTTTTCTTCCAGAAATAGCAGATTTCTCCATGAAATATGACATTTTGGAACAGAAATACCAGTTCTCTCACAACAAAAT
>NW_011181271.1:0-405 GCF_000146605.3 Meleagris gallopavo
CCTGCCAGTCTTCCAACTTTTCTAACTCCCTCCTGACGTCAGTCCAAGATTTGGCCACAAACTGTGTTTTTAGTAGTGCCTGCCCTACGGGAGTAGCAGGATCTACTCCCGGATACAGCTGCAGGCTTTTACGCAGCCTTTCCAGCCATTCAGTCGGGGTTTCATCCTTCTTTTGCTGCTCACTAAAGGCTTTATTCATATTCTGTCCCCCGAGGAACGGACTCCCTGATTCCTTGAATGATAATCGTTTGAGGTCTGACATATCAGCTGGGTGCTCTGCATTTTGGTTATTCCAAGGGCGGCTTTTTGGGAGTAGGCCGCTTCTCATCTGCTCCGGGCAGCCTGATGCTGACAATCCCAGATTCTCATTCCTGCCCCCCGGATCATATCTCTCTCTTCTGCAGT
>NW_011181272.1:0-324 GCF_000146605.3 Meleagris gallopavo
AACCCAGGCCAAGCTCAGCAGCAGAGAATGTCATTTACTCTTCCCCACTGATCCCCCTTGAGGTGTCCCTGGCTCTCCATAGCCAGCAGCGCCTAGAAGACAACAGCTTCATGATTATTCCTTGAAGTCTGCTGCATTAACTACCAAATTTCCAGTGCACACTGACTGATTCCAGACATAAGGCTCTTCCCAACAGAAACAAAAAGGACACGCAGACAAGGACAGGGAGGGTTTGCTTCCCCTGGGCAGGGCAGTGATCCAGCAGAGGCAGTGCTGGCATCTCATCCCCAGATGGAAACCCTGCAGCTAAAATTGGATTCAGCT
>NW_011181273.1:0-383 GCF_000146605.3 Meleagris gallopavo
TGGCATTATGCAAGATCACTGAGGCACTTCTGTGGGCACCAGATTACAAGAGTGGAAGATGAAACTTTCTGTAATGTTTGCTGCAGATGTTACAGAAAGGAGTCCTGTGTGTTCTAGGTTGAAGAGGAAAGTGGAGAACTGTCTTTCTCTTTTTTTCTCTCTCTGCCTTTTACATCCACAACCTGTGTTCATTTCTCAAGCTGTTTTACCTTCCTGTCTTCTCTGATCTGTCTGTATGACAGTTACAGTATTTGTGTATTTGTGACATGACCATTTTGGTTATATCTCTTGTATGCAGTATTAGACATGATATAAACAAACAAAACTGCAACCATAAACTGAAGGTTGGAAAGTAGCTTGTTGTTTTGTTGGGGTTTTTTTGC
>NW_011181274.1:0-452 GCF_000146605.3 Meleagris gallopavo
ACAAGTTCCCACCAGTTGGCCACCAGTTTGCCCTATTGGCCACCAGTAGCCCCCAGTAGCCCCCAGTTGGCCACCAGTCGCTCCCAGTTCACCCCAATGCCCACCAGTTGCCCCCATTGGCCCCTTTGGGAAGCCAAGTGGTGGGCGGAGCTAAGAGAGCAGGCGTGGCCATCCGGCCGGATGTGGGCGTGTCCCCGCTAAGCCCCGCCCCTCCACTTCCGGCAGCACTCTCCCTTGCTCCGCCCCCATCACCGCCATGGCGCCGAGGCCACACCCCCTCACCCAACGCCGCACCTGGATTGCCTGTGGGTGACAAGGGGGGCGGGTCTACATCCTGCGCTGGGACACGCCTCCTGCCTGAAGCCACGCCCCCTCGGATCCAAGCCACGCCCCTTCCTCTGTCCCCCCCATCCGGTGTCCCAATAAATCCTTTGGCTCTGCCTCCTTGTCCT
>NW_011181275.1:0-326 GCF_000146605.3 Meleagris gallopavo
GATTCCAGGTGCACAGGAAAAAGCATCAGCAAAGGAGGGATCTCCAGAAAGAGATCCTTCCCCAGCTGCAGTCAGCCCTTGCATGAGCTCTGAGAGAGGTGCAGCCAGGCTCCAACCCTTCCATCACACAACTGAATTGCCTTCACCTGTGCTCCCAGGGCTGAGCAGCTCCTTTCTGCAGGTGCTCCACCAGTGGTTCAGGCTGGGACTCAACAGATCCCATGCATATGTGAAAGTATTTTTTTGTTTTTTTTTCTTTTTTCTAGGGTAGATTTAGAAAAAAAGCAAAGAGGTTCTCTGCCCTTGCTCCTGCCCTTTGTCCTGCC
>NW_011181276.1:0-304 GCF_000146605.3 Meleagris gallopavo
CTTCTCCCACAGAAACAATCCCAGTTCCGTCAACATTTCTTTCTAAGAGAGGTGCTCCAGCCCTCTGATCATCTTCGTGGCCCTTCTCTGGACCTGCTCCAAAAGCTCCACAACATTCCCGTGCTGGAGCCCCAGGCCTGGACGCAGTGCTGCACATGGGGCCGCACACCAGAGCCGAGTCAAGGGGGACAATCACCTCCCTCTCCCTGCTGGTCGCTCCTCTTTGAATGCAGCCCAGGATACAGTTGGCCTTCTGGCTGCAAGTGCACACTACTGGCTTATGTCCAGCTCTTTGTCCACCAGG
>NW_011181277.1:0-393 GCF_000146605.3 Meleagris gallopavo
TGCAGCCCGGTGCCCAGGGCTGCCCTGCGGATCAGGTCCCTGCTGTGCCCCAGGGTCTCTGCTGCCTGCCAGGCTCAGCACTCAGCCCGCCCAGGGAGCTGCCCAGGGCTCTGCGGGGAGACGTGTCGGGGGAAGGAGCCCCCAGCAGGGCAGGGCAGGGCATGGGGCTTCTACTGCCTCAGCTGCTGCATCCTAGAGCACTTCATGGCACCTTTCCATGTCTCCATCTTTCACAAAAGGACCTTGCAGAGTCCGTGCTTTCGGTTTCTTCCTACAGGAGTGTGAAAATTTCTTTGAACTGAGCACTGAGACACCAGAATCATTACAATGAGATGTCACAGAATTGCAGAGGTTGGAAAAGACCTTCAAGATCATCGAGTCCAACTGCAACCT
>NW_011181278.1:0-401 GCF_000146605.3 Meleagris gallopavo
TGTCCATCCTCAGACCCCCTTTTCCACGCCATAGAAGCCCCCCACAGCCCCTCAGTTACCCCCTTGCAAGCTTTGACTGCCTCCAGCCCCTCTTTCCACATGGCAGAAGCCCCGCTCACACCTTTCCCCTCACAGATTACCCACGAGCCCCCTATCCAGGCCTGGAATCACGTGGAAGAATGTGGAGATGTCGTGGAGGGGTTTGGGGCATCCAGATGGTGCGCAGGAGGGTCCAGGGGGTGCTTGGATTGGTCCAGAAGGGTGTGCAGAAGTGGCGGAGGTGTTGTGGGGGGTGTGCAGGTTGCATTCCAAGGGAGGAGGAGGAGGAGGAGGAGGAGGAGGAGGAGGAGGAGGAGGAGGAGGAGGAGGAGGAGGAGGAGGAGGAGGAGGAGGAGGACGTA
>NW_011181279.1:0-410 GCF_000146605.3 Meleagris gallopavo
TCTTCACATCTGTGGTCTCCTTGGATATAAAGAGGAAGCATTACCTTTCAGAACAACCTATATTGAAAAAACATCTGAAATGAGTACTAAATCTTTACACATGTCATGGGAAATAAAATACCACAACAGGAAATTTGGGAGCCTGTATGAAGTAATGTATTCCAACTGTGTGATATTTATCACTGTGTATAGAGTACAGATTCTCCTCTATACATTAAGTAAAAAACATTGAAATTCTCATCATCTTTAAAGAGGTTTGAGAATAAGGAAGGGAGTTAACAGAAAAGGATAAAGTGTACAAGTTCTTAGATCTATCAGTGAAGACAACATAAAGTGACATTCCTCATCCTTCACAAATAGAAAGAATCAGCCCCCCCATCTGTCTTCTTCACTGGATTCTGCTCTACTGA
>NW_011181280.1:0-456 GCF_000146605.3 Meleagris gallopavo
GCTTTTCACGCACAGGGTGGTGACGCACTGGAATGTGTGCTTGAGAGTCACTTGCAGGATGATCTGCTCCATGATCCGTGACCAGCACAGAGGTGAGATTGACATGCTGGTAGTTCCCCGCGTCACACTTTCTATCCTTCCTAAGAGGTGTGCTGTCACCTTTTTTCTCCTCACCAGGGACTTGACCTGACTGCCTCGACTTGTGAAATACCATGGAGAGTGGCTCGGTGACTGCAGCGGTGAATTCCCTCGGAACTCTGGGACTCATCTCATCAGGACCCAAGGACTCGTGGATGTTTGGGTCCTCAGGTGGTCCAGAACGTAATCTCCCATGGCAGTGTGGGATGGGAAGGGTCTGTGGGACTGAGGAAGCAAATGGCAGTCCCCACTCACCAAAGCAAAGATGAGGGCTGTGCATCATGAGCAGTTCTCAGACAAGATGGAAGCCAAAATGGT
>NW_011181281.1:0-403 GCF_000146605.3 Meleagris gallopavo
GCTGGGCTTGTTCAGCCTGGAGAAAAGAAGGTTGCAGGGTGACCTCATTGCAGCCTTTCAGGACCTAAAGGGAGCCTACAAACAGGAGGGAAGTCAGCTCTTTGAAAGGGTAGACAACAGCAGGACAAGGGGAAATGGTTTGAATTTGAGGGAGGGAAGATTGAGGTTGGATGTCAGGGGGAAGTTCTTTACAGAGAGAGTGGTGAGGTGCCCACAGAGGCTGTGGATGCCCCCTGGAGGTGTTCAAGGCCAGGTTGATGGGGCCCTGGGCAGCCTGAGCTGGTATGAAATGTGGAGGTTGGTGGCCCTGCGTGTGGCAGGGGGTTGAGATTCGTCATCCTTGAGTCCCTTCCAACCCTGGCCATTCTGTGATTCTGTGATTCTGTGCCAGAGCTTGCTGCAA
>NW_011181282.1:0-408 GCF_000146605.3 Meleagris gallopavo
CTCAGACTCCCTAGTCTGTTTCATCCCTCTGATTATTATTGCTGACTGGTAGTTCAGGCCAGCAGCCATGAAGTCGCTGCGCTGTTGAACGAGACTCTGCTGCTATCTGTCACATGGAACATTCAGAAAGCATTGATGAATGCCAATGGGTGCCATTTTTTCCACATGGGGGAATTCAGTCACACACATTTGTTTCATACACTCTTCCATGTTAGATTTATTTTTGTCAGACTGCCCCACACACAGACACAGCCCAAGGAGGTTGTGGATGCCCCATCCCTGAAGGCATTCGAGGCCAGGCTGGATGTGGCTCGTGGGCAGCCTAGTCATAGCGAGGGAGGTTGAAACTATATGATCACTGTGGTCCTTTTCAACTCAGGCCATTCTACGATTCCATGACCTCGTGTG
>NW_011181283.1:0-505 GCF_000146605.3 Meleagris gallopavo
TGCAGTGGAACTCTGTGTCAGTCTTACCCCCAGTGCGGCAACTGTTAAAGCAGCTTTTTCACTTGCCCCAGGAAACATCAAGGCTTGAGACAGATGCTCCTGAATCCCTTTGCCTGTTGGACCTTGAAGTCAGTACACTTTCCAAGATCTGAAGTGCATTTAAATGCTATTTGCTCTTTTCTTATTTCTCCTCTTCTCCTTTCTTTTCCTTTCTTTTCCTTTCTTTTCCTTTCTTTCGATACCTACTATTTTCCTTTGTTTGTTTATTTTTACAAAAACAGGTATTCCTACTCGGGATGGTATTCACTTGCAACTTGGAACTGCAAGAGAAGTTTAACACTCATAATGAAACGCATCAGCCACCTTTCTTACCGTTGCTGCTGTGCAAAACAGTTCTCTACTGAGAAGCAAAAGATCCTGGTGGGATGCTGTTTGTGCTCTTATGCAGAAAAAAACAACGTAAGAATTCTTCTGCTTGGAAGTATTTGAAACAAGCCTTTAGACA
>NW_011181284.1:0-428 GCF_000146605.3 Meleagris gallopavo
CCACGACATCCTTATAACAAAGCTGAGGAAGTGTGGGATAGACGAGTGGACAGTGAGGTGGGTTGAGAACTGGCTGACTGGCAGAGCGCAGAGGGTCGTCGTTGGTGGTGCAGAGTCTGGCTGGAGACCTGTAACCAGTGGTGTCCCCCAGGGGTCTGTGCTGGGTCCGGTCTTGTTCAACATCTTCATCAATGACCTTGATGAGGGGATAGTGGCCACCCTCAGCAAGTTTGCTGATGATACGAAGTTGGGAGGATTGGCTGACACGCCTGAAGGCTGTGCTGCCATTCAGCGAGACCTGGACAGGGTGGAGAGCTGGGCAGTAAGAAACCGGATGAGGTTCAACAAAAGCAAGTGTAGGGTCTTACACCTAGGGAGGAATAATTGCATGCACCAATACAGGCTGGGGGATGAGCTGCTGGAGAGGA
>NW_011181285.1:0-418 GCF_000146605.3 Meleagris gallopavo
GGTCTTACACCTAGGGAGGAATAATTGCATGCACCAATACAGGCTGGAGGATGAGCTGCTGGAGAGGAGCTCTGCAGAGAGGGACCTGGGCGTCCTGGTGGACGACAGGTTGGCCATGAGCCAGCAGTGTGCCCTCGTGGCCAAAAAGGCCAATGGCATTCTGGGGTGCATTAAAAAGAGCGTGTCCAGCAGGTCGAGGGAGGTGATCCTCCCCCTCTACTCTGCCCTGGTAAGGCCTTATCTGGAGTACTGTGTCCAGTTCTGGGCTCCCCAGTACAAAAAAGACAGGGATCTCTTGGAAAGAGTCCAGCGGAGGGCCACAAAGAAGGTGAAGGGCCTGGAGCATCTCCCGTATGAAGAAAGGCTAAGTGAACTGGGTCTGTTTAGCCTTGAGAAAAGAAGACTGAGAGGGGACCTG
>NW_011181286.1:0-336 GCF_000146605.3 Meleagris gallopavo
ATCAAGACCCCTTTCTCCACATCCCCAATACAGATCCATTCCTGGCTTAGGCTGGGGAGATTCCTGTCAAATTCCAAGACGAATATTCAACTCCTGTCTGTACGTACAGCCAGGGTTGCCCTTTCCCACGTGTAGAATATGGCACTTGCTCTTAGAATCATAGAATCATAGAACCACTCAGGACCATCAAGTCTTTACCATGCTAGCCTAACTCAAACAACCCTCTGCTAAATCACGTCCCTGAGCACCACATCCAGACAGGTTTTAAACACGTTCAGGGGTGGTGACTCAGCCACCTCCATGGGGAGCCTATTCCAGGGCTTAAGAACCCTTTCT
>NW_011181287.1:0-310 GCF_000146605.3 Meleagris gallopavo
AAAAAAGAAACCACTTACCCCATTCCAAGGACCAATACTCCCCCACACTCTCAAGTGAAGGAAGCAGCTTCCAGGTCCAAATACCTACCAGCCCTTAAGTACGCTCAGGGTTCCCTGCTAAAAAAGAGAGAGACCAGCTCCACAATGGAGGAGAGAAAAAAAATAAAAAAAAAAATCACTCACTCCATCACCAAAGAACAAGGCATACTCCGAAAGGAAGCACTCCCCAGGTTCAGATGCTGCCCCTACTCTTCCCCAGCCCCTTACATGGGATCAGGGAGGGTGAGCCTGGCTCTGCCCCACTCCACAG
>NW_011181288.1:0-391 GCF_000146605.3 Meleagris gallopavo
TCTGCCCTTTCTACAGAGAGGGCTTTCTCTTTCCCTTCCCCACACCCTCACGCTCAGCAGGAGATGGGCTCGCTCTGGAGGGCAGGCAGGTTTTCCCCATAGCCTCATCCCCAGCTCTTCCTGCCACAGTGCTGCGACATGCGGCTGCTTCCCGGCACAGAGCCAGTTCAGGGCCCTTTGCAGGGCCAGCCCACTCCCTCTCATCACCCCTCGGCTCTCAGCCTGCTGGGCACAGACAGAGCTGCCGACATGGGGTGCCCCCTGCTGCCATCTTGGGGCTGGGGAGTGCAGCAATGCTCACCTCCTCCTCCTGGCAGTCCTGCCAGTTCCCACACCCACACAGAAGAGCAGCTCGTGAATGTTCTCATAAATTCGCTCTTTCTCCATGGCA
>NW_011181289.1:0-401 GCF_000146605.3 Meleagris gallopavo
CATGCTGCCAGGCACGTGCCTCCAAACCTAAAGGCGAGAGCAGAGCAGTTAGTGACGGGCTGCCCCGGCAGAGGCCGCGGGTGAGCTTTGCTTCCCGCCCCCCGCCCCTCGGAGCCCAGAGGGGCAGGCAGGAGCGGGCCGCCTCCTTCGCTCAGCCGCGAGCTGCTGTCCGTCCGCCACGTGGCTTGCAGCTCCCGAGCCAGAAGGGCCGGCAGCAATTTCTCCTGCTCACGGCAGTCCTGCCGGTCTCGTGCTGCACGCCCCTCGCCCGCAGCGGAGCTAAGCCCGCATCCCGCGGCCGGGCTCTGCAGCCTGAGGTGTGCTGGAGCTCTCCCTCACCTCTGTGAGCCTTGGAGGCCGAGCGCGACGAGGCTGAGCTAGTCTGCTGCTGGGCTGCTCTC
>NW_011181290.1:0-404 GCF_000146605.3 Meleagris gallopavo
GACTGACATGCTGGTAGTTCCCCGCGTCACACTTTGTATCCTTCCTAAGAGGTGTGCTGTCACCTTTTTTCTCCTCACCAGGGACTTGACCTGACTGCCTCGACTTCTGAAATACCATGGAGAGTGGCTCGGTGACTGCAGCGGTGAATTCCCTCGTAACTCTGGGACTCATCTCGTCAGGACCCAAAGACTCCTGGATGTTTGGGTCCTCAGGTGGTCCAGAACCTGATCTCCCATGGCAGTGTGGGATGGGAAGGGGTCTGTGGGACTGAGGAAGCAATGGCAGTCCCCACCTCACCAAACCAAAGCAAAGATGAGGGCTGTGCATAATGAGCAGTTCTCAGACAAGATGGAAGCAAAAATGGTAGTTGGGTAGCTGAGCCTTCTCTGGTGGTAAGCAACAT
>NW_011181291.1:0-385 GCF_000146605.3 Meleagris gallopavo
TTTGGTTAATTTCTCATACAAAAACTTTACCTTACTGCTATAGTTCTCAATCCATTGTCTGCCATATCCTAGTAATCCCAGGATTTGCCTTATCTGTCTTTTATTTTTCGGAGCCTGGAGGGGATAGGATTCCATTCACCCTTTCTGGCTCGAATTTCTTGTTCCCTTTTGTTAACCAACGTCCCAAATACTTCACTTCCTCTTCTGTAAATTGTAATTTTGACTTTGATACTTTTAGTCCTTTTAGGCCTAAAAAGTTGGATAACTTCAGACTTTCTTTTCGGACTGCCCCTCATCTGCCCCTGTCCAGGAGCAAACCGTCTACATGTTGCACTAAGGTTTCCTGGGGATCTGGCTGATAAGTGCCCAGTACCTGTTCTAGTGC
>NW_011181292.1:0-427 GCF_000146605.3 Meleagris gallopavo
AAAAAATTAGGAAATAAGATGAATTAGAAAAGAAATAGAAAAGAAACAAGAAAAAGGGGGAAGAAAAAGGGGAAGAAAGTATAAAAAATTAGAAATAGAAAAGAAAGAAAATAGAATTTGAAAACAAAATAGAAAAACAATTAGAAAAAGAAAAATGAAGAAGAATTAGGATTGGAATGAGAATTGGAAAAAGAAAAAGATAAAGAATTGGAAAAAGAATTGGGAAATGAGAAAACATTAGATAAAAAACTTTAGAAAAAGAATTGGAAAAGGAACTAGATTTAGAAAAAAGAGTGAAAAAAATAAAACATTAGAAAATGAAAGAACGAGAAAAGTCTAGAAAAAAGAAAAGAATTAGAAATAAAACAATGAAAAATAAAAGATTAAGAAAAAAGAAAGAAAAAATAGAAGAAAATTAAAAAGAATT
>NW_011181293.1:0-401 GCF_000146605.3 Meleagris gallopavo
ACCATTTTGGCTTCCATCTTGTCTGAGAACTGCTCATTATGCACAGCCCTCATCTTTGCTTTGGTGAGGTGGGGACTGCCATTGCTTCCTCAGTCCCACACACCCCTTCCCATCCCACACTGCCCATGGGAGATCAGGTTCTGGACCACCTGAGGACCCCAAACATCCACGAGTCTTTGGGTCCTGACGAGATGAGTCCCAGAGTTCCGAGGGAATTCACCGCTGCAGTCACCGAGCCACTCTCAATGGTATTTCAGAAGTCGAGGCAGTCAGGTCAAGTCCCTGGTTAGGAGAAAAAAGGTGACAGCACACCTCTTAGGAAGGATAGAAAGTGTGACGCGGGGAACTACCGAGCATGGCAGTCTCACCTCTGTGCTGGTCACGGATCATGGAGCAGATCA
>NW_011181294.1:0-333 GCF_000146605.3 Meleagris gallopavo
CTCGTGTCTCAGTGACAGTCTGCAGCCCCCCACAGCCCCCCCCGACCCGGCCCCAAAGGCCCGCTGCCTCTCTCTCCCCCCACGCACACAGATGGGCCCGCTGGGCACCGGCACCGCTGTCCCACCAGCGGATTCGTCGCCCGGCCCGCAATGAGTCTGTCAGCACTGCGTGTTTATTTCGAGAGTGCCGGCCCGGGCGCCCGGTGGTTTCCATAGGAGGAAGAAATGTTTCCCGAGGAGGGCCCTGGCACACACTGCCCCGAGGAGCGGCGCACGCTGATGTGTGGAATCAGACTCTGTGACCACAAAAGCAGTTATAAAAGCAGGTGTGTT
>NW_011181295.1:0-435 GCF_000146605.3 Meleagris gallopavo
GCCGCCTCGAGTTACACGAGTCAGCAGAGGAAAGACAGAAATGAAGAATCCGGAGGACGAACGTCAGGTAAGTAAAGGCAGCGCGAGAGGAAGGAGGCGGGCATGGCGACGAGGGAGGAGGAGGAACGCAGTGAAAGGAAGAGAAGAAGAGGAGCTCGAAGGAATGCAGAGAAAACGACGTTGAAAGGAGAGAAGAGAAGGCGTGCTTTTAGAACAGATGAAAGTAATGCAAAGGCGTGGTCTGGAAAAGAAAAAGAACCACGAAAAAAGGAAGGAAACAGGAGAAGGCAAAGCCAAAGGAGCAGTAAACACATGCGAAAGAGGAAAAGAAAAATAGCAAAGTAATGCAGGAAAAAAAGTACAAAGAGAAAAGCAAAGGCGTAGACTGCAAGAATATGGCCAAGGAAAGAATTCAGAGAAACACAGGGAGACAAT
>NW_011181296.1:0-331 GCF_000146605.3 Meleagris gallopavo
ATGATGTTATGATGTGGAATACCGATAATGAAAAATCATGAAACCATGACATTCCACCCCTTATTCCACATCACTACATCATGCTTAATATAGACAAACAAAATATAAACACACGCACTAGGAATTACTGACTGCACTCCCTCAACATCAAGTTCCCTTGCGGTACACATTGAACATCCCCGTTTTCCTGCATCACCCACCAAGTGGACCCAGGTCCCTGGGCAAAAACAGTTCCACGAAGAGGTTTGTCCTTCTCAGAGGCTGGAATAACCCAAACTGCCTTTCCCAACATATTCTTTACATTTACAACAGGGACTTTATCTCCCTCTAC
>NW_011181297.1:0-434 GCF_000146605.3 Meleagris gallopavo
AGACTGAATTGGAAAGTGAACGTGTGACTACTTTGGAAAATCAACCAACTCCTGGGGAGAAAAACTACAGCACAACCTCTGCAGGCTCCTTCTGCATCTGCCTGGGGCACTGGCAGCAGTGCTGAAGATGAGAGTCCAGAAGGCACTCAGGCAGAAGTTAAAATTCAAACTGTGAAAGTAAGAATGAAGGCTTTAACAGAAGCTGTTGTCACTAAATTCAGAGAATTATTCTCAAACCTCCAAGACGTGACTGTTTGCACTTTGTGAGGAATAAAAACATGCAGCAGAAGAAACACTATCTGACTCCTTTCACTGTGCCTCGGGTCTTTTCTAACACTGGAAGAGAGGCACAGATCTTCTGTTTCTCAGGAGAGAAAGGAGTTACAGCTGTATCAAAAAACCTAGAAATCGGCTTTGGCTAGTACAATTCCTCC
>NW_011181298.1:0-311 GCF_000146605.3 Meleagris gallopavo
CGACAGTATGGATCTCCCAGATCAAAATAAGGAGAAGGCTGGTGAAGCTGGAAGAGATGTGTTGCAGAGTGTGAATGGAGAAGGAGAGAGCAGCAAAGAGACAAAGATGCTTCACAGCTGCTCACGCACACAGGCTGGCCTCTTGCACGCCCAGCTGGAGGAGGAGCATGCTGTGTGCATTTCCCAAACAGACACATCTGGGTTTTTCTAAGACCTCCAAGAGGGAGAGCAGGAGAAGGTGGCACCCTCCTCCAGGAATGATCTGGTCTCCACATTTCTGGCTGTGCCAGATGGCATCCCAATGCACTGCC
>NW_011181299.1:0-365 GCF_000146605.3 Meleagris gallopavo
GCAGTCACTTCTTCCAGCTCCCTCACTGCTTGTGGGTGCATCCCATCAAGGGCCGTGGATCTGTGTGCATTGAGTTTGCCTGGCCTGTCTCTACTCAGCTCCTTCTTGACCATCAGGACGTCTTCCTTTCTCCAGACTCATTCTCTTACCTTCAGAGTCTGGGTTTCTGCAGGGCAGTCTTATCAGTAAAGAGTGAAGCAAAAGCAGCGTTCAGTAACTGCACCTTCTCAATGTCCTTTATTGCCAGGACACCCTCTGCATTCAGCAGGGGGACCTCATTTTCCCTCATCTTCCTTTTGCTACTGATTTCCTGAAAGATGCCTTTCTTGTTGTCCTTGGCCTCCCTCACCAGATTGAATTCCAAG
>NW_011181300.1:0-336 GCF_000146605.3 Meleagris gallopavo
GCGCTGCGATGCCAGCATGTGCCTTTACCGAGGAGGCAGGGAGAGGGCAGAGGAAAAGGGGTGAGTGACCTCCGCAGTCCTCTGGGACTCTGCGTGGGATCTCAGCCTCACCATAGGCTGGGGGGAGCAAGGGCTGAGCACCAGAGCTGTGCCGGCTGCTCCCTGCCTTGGCTTCTTTTGTCCTCACAGCCCACAACCTGTTTGCTTCCGCAGGCTCTGGCAGCTTGCTGCTCTGCAGGTCCTGTGGCTCAGAAGGCACGCACTGGTGCTGCTCCTTCTGGGCCATGCGCGGAAACGGCTGGGAGTGCGACACCTGCGCTGGTGCGGGCACCGGTA
>NW_011181301.1:0-335 GCF_000146605.3 Meleagris gallopavo
ACAGGCTACTGGTTTCTGCTAAATCAGCAAATTGTATTTTGTTGTAGGGACGGAGCCTGCGTGTCCGTGGAATGGTGCTGGGCAAGGGGGGAAACGGAAAGCCTGCACTGGTAAGAAGCTCTTGTGAGCTGTGGTGTGGGTACCTGCCTCTAAATGGGGCTGCATGCAGGGCGGTGTGTGATGGAGGAGGGAGGAAAGGATGCTGCAGATCTGTGCTGACTGCAGAAATGGGACAGTGTTGGATCAGCAGAAAGGCACTGGAAGAAACTATGCTTGAAGACCAGAAATCTGTGTCTGACTGTGCTCAAGTCCTTCCTCCAAAGAGATGCTCTTCA
>NW_011181302.1:0-494 GCF_000146605.3 Meleagris gallopavo
TGTCCAGCAGGTCGAGGGAGGTGATCCTCCCCCTCTACTCTGCCCTGGTAAGGCCTCATCTGGAGTACTGTGTCCAGTTCTGGGCTCCCCAGTACAAAAAAGACAGGGATCTCTTGGAAAGAGTCCAGCGGAGGGCCACAAAGATGGTGAAGGGCCTGGAGCATCTCCCCTATGAAGAAAGGCTAAGTGAACTGGGTCTGTTTAGCCTTGAGAAAAGACGACTGAGAGGGGACCTGATCCAGGTTTATAAATATCTGAGGTGTGGCGGCCATAGTGGTGAGGCCAGTCTCTTTTCAGTGGTACGTGGAGACAGGACGAGGGGAAACGGACAAAAGCTGCAGCATAGGAAGTTTTGCACGAATGTGCGTAAGAACTTCTTCATGGTGAGGGTGACGGAGCACTGGAACAGGCTGCCCAGGGAGGTTGTGGAGTCTCCTTCTCTGGAGATATTCAAGTCTCGCCTGGACGCCTACCTGTGCGACCTGGTGTAGGGA
>NW_011181303.1:0-318 GCF_000146605.3 Meleagris gallopavo
AAACAAATGTCGCTCCCCGAACTTCCAACAGCCTTATTAGAGAGGGTTTTGCTCTCCACTCTTTTCCTACCGAGCATGCACAAGCGTTAGCCATGGAGAACAACACCAAAAAAAGAATTGCCGCTCGAAATGAAGGCAGACACGTCGTATTCACAGCTAGGCCTAGTGTCTATTCTGCATGGACCCCAAGGCGAAGTGCAAACCGCTCCTCTCCGACGTGCGGACGCGAGACCGCTCGCGCGTCGGAGAAAAGCAGCCAGGCACAAGTCGCCCGTTCTCGGCAAGTGAGAAACACGAGAGCGCTGCTGACGGCTGAAA
>NW_011181304.1:0-459 GCF_000146605.3 Meleagris gallopavo
CCGGACACGGACAGGATTGACAGATTGAGAGCTCTTTCTCGATTCCGTGGGTGGTGGTGCATGGCCGTTCTTAGTTGGTGGAGCGATTTGTCTGGTTAATTCCGATAACGAACGAGACTCTGGCATGCTAACTAGTTACGCGACCCCCGAGCGGTCGGCGTCCAACTTCTTAGAGGGACAAGTGGCGTTCAGCCACCCGAGATTGAGCAATAACAGGTCTGTGATGCCCTTAGATGTCCGGGGCTGCACGCGCGCTACACTGACTGGCTCAGCTTGTGTCTACCCTACGCCGGCAGGCGCGGGTAACCCGTTGAACCCCATTCGTGATGGGGATCGGGGATTGCAATTATTCCCCATGAACGAGGAATTCCCAGTAAGTGCGGGTCATAAGCTCGCGTTGATTAAAGTCCCTGCCCTTTGTACACACCGCCCGTCGCTACTACCGATTGGATGGTTTAG
>NW_011181305.1:0-309 GCF_000146605.3 Meleagris gallopavo
AAATAACTTAATCTTCTGTTTAGAAAGTTACTATACTGAATAATCAAAATTAGTGGAGAAACATGACAAGACATGCCGTGTTCAAATGTGGTTGAAAAAAAGGTAAAATTTGATTTTAAAAATTGCATGTGTGTATCTGATGAATAATAATCTTAAATACATACTTTTAGATGATAGCATAAAGAAGATAATTTCACATAAACCTAGAGTTGGTAGAATAGGTATATAACTGTATAACAGGTATACTGGCAAACTGTATAACAGGTATACTGGCAGTGATGTATGGCACAAAAGTGTATATATTATTTT
>NW_011181306.1:0-384 GCF_000146605.3 Meleagris gallopavo
CAGAACATAATTTAAAACACAACAAGGATGCACACAATGCCCTTAAAAACACCCACCGCATGGATGCAATTAGCACATAGCCCTATTAATTACAGCCATCCAGCTTGAGATCCTCCAGAAAAGCAGAGCTCACAGCTCTGAAAGAAAGCAGGAATCACTCACCCCATTCTAAGGGCTCACCCCACACCCCAAAGGAAGCAGTCTCCAGATTCACATGCTGCTCTTACAACTAGCAGCCCTTCAGCGCACTTGCCATCCCCCAAAAAAGACAAGATCACAGCCCTGAAAGAAAAAAAGAAACCACTTACCCCATTCCAAGGACCAATACTCCCCCACTCTCTCAAGTGAAGGAAGCAGCTTCCAGGTCCAAATACCTACCAGCCC
>NW_011181307.1:0-359 GCF_000146605.3 Meleagris gallopavo
ACAGTTTCCCTTTGTCTCTAGGCTTAGAGAGGTGCTGAATTTCCTACATGAACAGTGACTTTTTTCCATGCACTAAGCTGAAAAGCTCCTTGCCCCTAATTTGTAGCCTACATTAGAGTGTAAGCTGGCAGCATTCCTGTTCATACTTCGGCAGTACTGTTCCACCAGGGAGGCATGGCACACGGATCATGCTACCAGTCTAATTTAACAGGCAGTCATGTGGCTGTGTTTGTGACAGCGTGCAGTGATGTGGTCGTGTTTGTGACAGCGTGCAGTGATGTGGCCATGTTTGTGTCAACGTGCAGTGATGTGGCCATGTTTGTGACAGCGTGCAGTGATGCGGCCATGTTTGTGACAAC
>NW_011181308.1:0-388 GCF_000146605.3 Meleagris gallopavo
CCTTTCAAGGTGAGCCTGGCTCAGACTCTGAGCAACTTGATCTAGCTGTGGATGGTCAGCATGGGGGAGTCGGATCACATCGCAAACCTACCTGCATACAAGCAGCGCACCAACATGAGGTGCATGATGTTCATTACCTGCTGGACAGATCTCACACCACTGACTGGAGGAGCCCAGGCAATCCTTCAACTCCATCAGGCTGCAAAATGAAATCAGAAGAGACGCAGAACATCATTTAAAACACAACGAGGACGCACACAATGACCCTTAAAAAACACCCACCGCATGGATGCAATTAGCACATAGCCCTATTAATTACAACCATCCAGCTTGAGATCCTCCAAGAAAAGCAAGAGCTCACAGCTCTGAAATCAAGCAGGAATCACTC
>NW_011181309.1:0-379 GCF_000146605.3 Meleagris gallopavo
CAAGGTGAGCCTGGCTCAGACTCTGAGCAACTTGATCTAGCTGTGGATGGTCAGCATGGGGGAGTCGGATCACATCGCAAACCTACCTGCATACAAGCAGCGCACCAACATGGGGTGCATGATGTTCATTACCTGCTGGACACATCTCACACCACTGACTGGAGGAGCCCAGGCAATCCTTCAACTCCATCAGGCTGCAAAATGAAATCAGAAGAGACGCAGAACGTAATTTAAAACACAACAAGGATGCACACAATGCCCTTAAAAAACACCGCATGGATGCAATTAGCACATGAATTACAGACATCCAGCTTGAGATCCTCCAGAAAAGCAGAGCTCACAGCTCTGAAAGAAAGCAGGAATCACTCACCCCATTCAA
>NW_011181310.1:0-346 GCF_000146605.3 Meleagris gallopavo
CTCAGGGAAACAGTGCAAAATGAGCGAGAGAGTCTCCTGGTCGAGAGAAACAGCCTCCAATCTGAGAGAGATGCCCTCCGAATTGAGAGAGACTCCCTGCAATCCAAACTCAACAGTCTTCAATCTCAACAAGACACCCTCCAATCTGAGCTAGATACTCTCATAATCGAACGAGACAGGCTCCGAGCTGAACTGGAGGATGAGAGCATTGGAACTGACCAACCTGATCAACTACAGGAAGAACCACAATTGATGTCACTTGCCCCTGTAAGAGGACGGAAAATGAAACGAATCTCGACTCAGTTAGAAGAGAAGAAGAAGAGGAGAGAGGTCCAGAGGAGTGGCT
>NW_011181311.1:0-322 GCF_000146605.3 Meleagris gallopavo
AACTATATTGTTATAACTTGTATCATGTTAAAGCAGAACAGTCTTACAACATGTCTCCCCATTTACAATGCTACCTCACAAATATCATCTGTAACATCTAAAGGATACTATGGTGCTTCAGGCAAGTATTATTCATGTTATACAACAATTCACTGGCTATGCTTATAAGGATATATTAACAGAACATTTTGTATAATTCTTCAAATCACTGGAGTGTTCTCTGCCTGGATTCAGGTGTACAGCAGAAATCTGCATGAAAAGCATTAAAGAAAGTGCCAGAGCTTAACTATCGCATTTAGAAATAAGGAGAGAAGCTATCTGC
>NW_011181312.1:0-343 GCF_000146605.3 Meleagris gallopavo
TCTCACCCTTCGCTTCCCTTTCCTGCACTTGAAGCAGCAACCCGCTGATCATCGGGGGCTCAGTTTGCCATCAGAGATTGTCAGTGGTCATCTGAAGGCTTTGTTGGCTGTCAGAGGGCTCCACTGATCACCAGAGATCTTCACTGACTGTCAGAGGGCTTCTTGAATCAACAGAGGGTGTCATGGGTCATCAGAGAGGAGATTTGAGGTGCCTAAGGGAGGGGATGTGGGGGACTCCATGTTGGGTGGTGACGGAGGGGAACTGGGACTGAAGGAGGAGGGCGGAAGCAGATCCAAGTGAGGGGCAAGTGGGCTGCGATAAGGGAGGGGGTAACAGGGAGAG
>NW_011181313.1:0-456 GCF_000146605.3 Meleagris gallopavo
CTTGTCATTTTCTCCCAGAAATACCACATTTCACTTGGAACTTGGGCCTGTTCTTCCAAAAAAGATGATATTTTCTCCCAGGCATACCTGTTTTCTTCAAACTACCGCACGTTTTCTCCCAAAAAGACTAGATGACAAGACCAAATTGGACACTTGCAACCAAGAATAGGACATCTTCTCCCACAAATACCACTTGTCTCCCAAGGATAGGACATTTTCCCTAAATGCTATGGCAGTTTGGCTAAGAAATACTCCTTTCCTTCCCTAAATGGGACATATGCACCCACAAAGACCACGACTCCGAGAAATTCCTCCCAGTTCCTCCCAATTACACTCCCTTACATTCCTCATCATGACACTTACTCCCAGACTTTTGGCATTTTTACTGCGGAAAGACAATTTCGATCCAGAATATATGCCATTGGCCCTCACAAACACCGACTGCCTCACAAAGAT
>NW_011181314.1:0-403 GCF_000146605.3 Meleagris gallopavo
ATTCCGCAGAGGCACCTGGGGAGCCGAGCATGGTCTGGGGGGGGGACGCCCACAACGTCGAGTAGGTATCTGTTTCCACCCATCCTTCTCTCTCAAACAGCTTTGCTCTGCTCGGCAACAAAAGGGCAGAGGCTCCGCCACTGGGCAGTGGATATCACCTTGCCCTTTTGGGAGAGAGTTTTGTCCCAGTCCCACACCCCCTAGTTCTACATAAGTATTGTAAGGGTAAGGAGCAGACTGGGGGCTCACTATATCCGGAGCACAGTCTGTCTGTCGATTCCTCTCCGTCACTTGTTTGCAAGGCGACTGGAGGCCACATGCTCCATAGGGAGCCACAGTCGCATGCTGGGACCACGGGGCCGATAGGGCCTGGCACCACCAGTCAATTTCCTTCTCACAGTCC
>NW_011181315.1:0-312 GCF_000146605.3 Meleagris gallopavo
CAGGATGATCTGCTCCATGATCCGTGACCAGCACAGAGGTGAGACTGACATGCTGGTAGTTCCCCGCGTCACACTTTCTATCCTTCCTAAGAGGTGTGCTGTCACCTTTTTTCTCCTCAACCAGGGGCTTGACCTGACTGCCTCGACTTCTGAACTACCATGGAGAGTGGCTCGGTGACTGCAGCGGTGAATTCCCTCGGAACTCTGGGACTCATCTCGTCAGGACCCAAGGACTCCTGGATGTTTGGTTTTGGGTCCCTTCAGGTGGTCCAGACCTGATCTCCCATGGCAGTGTGGGATGGGAAGGGGTCT
>NW_011181317.1:0-456 GCF_000146605.3 Meleagris gallopavo
TATTCTGAATTTAAAGCAGCTTGGAGCTTCTCTTCTCTCCCCCAGTCTGGGCAGTTTCTCCTTACATGTCCTAGCTTTCCACACCTGAAACACCTCTTTTCACCCCTTTCTGATTGAAGTCTGGATCGACATCTTTGGAATTTTTCTTCCCTCTGCCCACTTCCGGGACTTGACCTTCCTTCTACCTTACTCCCCTTATTATCAAACCTTTGTTTATTATTCGATCCACTGTGGAAACCATCAATTTAGTTTCTGTTTTTCTTCCTCATTCTCCCTCCTAACATATGTTCTCTGAGCCTCCTGTAAGAGCTCCTCTAGAGCTCTTGTATTCCACCCTTCTATCTCTTGAAGTTCTTTGTAGATCTGGCCATGACTTAATTACAAAATTCACCTTAAGAAGGCCTTGAGCTACCGGATCCTCAGAATTCATTCCTGAGTATTTCTCTGTTCTGTCTC
>NW_011181318.1:0-422 GCF_000146605.3 Meleagris gallopavo
CTGTCTCACTTAGAAAACCATTTCCCCTTGTCCTATCGCTATTCCACCCTCCTAAACAGCCGTTGCTCCCTCCTGCTCATTGCGCTCCCTTCGAGTCTTGGAAGGCTGTCATTGAGCTATCTCCCAGAGTCTTTTCTCTTTCTCCCACACAAAACAATCCCAGTTCCCTCAACATTTCTTTCTAAGAGAGGGGGCTCCAGCCCTCTGATCATCTTCGTGGCCCTTCTCTGGACCTGCTCCAAAAGCTCCACATCATTCCTTTGCTGGAGCCCCAGGCCTGGACGCAGTGCTGCACATGGGGCCGCACACCAGAGCCGAGTCGAGGGGGGACAATCACCTCCCTCTCCCTGCTGGTCGCTCCTCTTTGAATGCAGCCCCAGGTATACCAGTTGGCCTTCTGGGCTGCAAGTGCACACTACTGG
>NW_011181319.1:0-493 GCF_000146605.3 Meleagris gallopavo
GCGTGGAATAGTTCTGAGTGGCTGACACAACCCAAGCAAAATCAATTTCTGTAGATTATTCAAAAAAACGAAAACCCCTTTGCTTTAGTTTCTGCTCCCTGCTCTTGTTTATTTCTGTTCTCCCTTGCTTCACACGTAACTTCCAAACGTGGCATTTTAGCAGATAACGTTTTTTCCCCCTTTTATCCCTTGGTGGCCCCCAGGGATGTCTTGTTTCTCAGTTGTAACAGTTGTCATGAGCCCATTCATCTAAGGATTTGGGACCGGAGTTCACTCCATGACTCTTGTAATCAGCTGGTGTCCCTAGCTGCCATTGTGCAGGCTCTGCCAGTTTATAACAGATGGGTACAGCTACAATATACGCTCCTAAGAGAGAAGCAGGGATGTCCTGATGTAATGTAGATATTCTGTAGTGATAGAACGGTGAGCTAGCGAGGCTGGAGATGGCTGGATACGCTTGGTTATTTTCCACGCAGAGGGCAGGGTTAAACAC
>NW_011181320.1:0-403 GCF_000146605.3 Meleagris gallopavo
GAGGCCGGTCCCAGCGCGAGGGAGGCCGGGTCAACAGGGGGGGGAAAAATGGTCGCACGTGGAGGGAGGAGGGAATCAGGCCGGAACGCGAGGGGAAAATCCCGGTTTAGAGGAATCTGAACCAGTTCGGGGCGGGGAACCGGATCAGTACGGGTGGAACCGGAGGAGGGAAGGGAAGGCCGGGTTTTGAGGGGAACAATTAGAGGGGAAACGGCCCCGCTTGGGGCAAATCCAGACAAATTCCGGGGGGAAACGAACCAGGCTGGGGGGACTGTTCCCATTCTGGGGAGAAACGCCCCACCCCGGGCTGCTGCGGCCCCGCTCTCACCTGCAGGCGCCTCCCGCGGCCGCCTCCCTCCGTCGCCCTGCGGGTAGCGGCAGTGTGACGGGCAGAACCCCCCCC
>NW_011181321.1:0-332 GCF_000146605.3 Meleagris gallopavo
GAAAGCAGCTGGAAAGACAAAGAACCCACAAATAGGAAACAAAGACAATGCAAAGCAAACAAAAAAAGCCTCACTACAGAAAAAAATAAAAAAAAAAAGACAAAACAAAACAAGGAATGAAAACGAAGCAAAGCCAAGCGAGGATGAGAAATACAAGAGGAAAGCCAATGAATTCAATACACTAGCATGGCAAAGCAAAGAATCCTAGCAAAGTAAAGAGAGAACAAAGCTCACCAGTGCTTAACAATGGAAAGAAAGAATCAAAATTTACAGCAATGCAAGGCCCCGATACCAACAAGAACCAAAGAGCAAACCAAAGCCAAGGAAAAACC
>NW_011181322.1:0-393 GCF_000146605.3 Meleagris gallopavo
AGCCTTGAGAAAAGACGACTGAGAGGGGACCTGATCCAGGTTTATAAATATCTGAGGTGTGGCGGCCATAGCAGGGAGGCCAGTCTCTTTTCAGTGGTACGTGGAGACAGGACGAGGGGAAACGGACATAAGCTGCAGCATAGGAAGTTTTGCTACGAATGTGCGTAAGAACTTCTTCACGGTGAGGATGACGGAGCACTGGAACAGGCTGCCCAGGGAGGTTGTGGAGTCTCCTTCTCTGGAGATATTCAAGTCTCGCCTGGACGCCTACCTGTGCGACCTGGTGTAGGGAACCTGCTTTGGCAGGGGGGTTGTCTCGATGATCTCTAGAGGTCCCCTTCCGAAACCCCCTTACAAATTCTGTGATTCTGTGAACTGATGACTCAACTTCTG
>NW_011181323.1:0-515 GCF_000146605.3 Meleagris gallopavo
GTTTTCTCCCAAAAGACTAGATGACAAGACCAAATAGGACACTTGCAACCAAGAATAGGACATCTTCTCCCACTAATACCACTTGTCTCCCAAGGATAGGACATTTTCCCTAAATGCTATTGCAGTTCTGCTAAGAAATACTCCTTTCCTTCCCTAAATGGGACATATGCACCCACAAAGACCACGACTCCGAGAAATTCCTCCCAATTACACTCCATTACATTCCTCATCATGACACTTACTCCCAGACTTTTGGCATTTTACTGCGGAAAGACCATTTCGATCCAGAATATATGCCATTGGCCCTCACAAACACCGATTGCCTCACAAAGATGTGGCACATCCCACCAGAAAGACCATTGCTAGCCCCCAAAAGATGGCATTTACTCCCAGAAACACCAGCTTTCTCACACATTCCCTCACCTTTTCCCCCCACATAAGACCTTTTCTCCCAGAAATGACCAGTTCTCTTAGGATACCTCCCAATTCCCCCTAATCTACTACACCACACTCCG
>NW_011181324.1:0-460 GCF_000146605.3 Meleagris gallopavo
TTCTCTGGTGGTAAGCAACATGGTGCACAGAGTGCAGCCATGTGCTCCGAGCAAGGAGCACAGGGTTGTGGCAAGAGGCCCGGATGCAGGGCAGTGCCTTCATGACTGTATTGTGTCCAACAGGTGGCAGCAGAGCTGCGGTGCTCCCAAGTGCCGTAACAACTGCACGGAGAGATGTGTTGGTCTTGGTGGAAACAGCAAGGAAGTGGAATGTGCATTTCCCGGCATGCCCCGGAACCTCACTTTGCTGACTGGTCATTGTCTGCCCAGCAGGTAAGGGCGATGCACACCCGCCAGCGTTTACCCATTCCAGAGCCCGGCACAATAGGGTTCCCCCAGAGCTCTGAATTGCGCTTCATGGTGCCCAGAAGGCTGCCTATCCTCTTTGTTCTGTGTCTTGCTTGTCTCTGGTCTTGCACTGTTTTCACTATTATATTCTCTTGTCCTCCGATTTTTGTGT
>NW_011181325.1:0-531 GCF_000146605.3 Meleagris gallopavo
TAGATGGCTTTGTTTCCACTTACACTCAAAACAACAAAACAACACACAAACCAAACCTACCTGTTACAAGTCGGGGAGGGAAATAATGTGTTTGCTTTCAAGTTCTCTCCATTTCCTAGTCAAAACTCCTCTACCTTACAGTGAAGAGAGAGGGAGGGGAATCTGTATGAAACATCTCGGTGTTTCAGAGTAAATGCACTATAAACAGGCTAGGATTTGACATCAACATCAAAGGCTTTTTATTTCATTCTAAGTACGGGAACAACTGGATTTAGTACCTGTTTTGTTCTCCTTCTCAAATGTCTAATGATTTAATTTAAAATTATTCACTTTGATGTCAGTCTTGCATTAACTTCTACTTGAGGCAATTTGCTTTAGGAGAGTATAAACCGTTTGATTCTTTTACTCTACGCAAGCATGAGGGGATAGGAGATGACTTTTAAAGCTCACAGAAATCACTGCTTTAGCTCTAGAGAGGCCCACAACAGCCACACTGCTGAAGCTTCACAGTGACACAACTTCAATCCAGAC
>NW_011181326.1:0-477 GCF_000146605.3 Meleagris gallopavo
CAACATGGGTACATGATGTTCATTACCTGCTGGACAGATCTCACACCACTGATTGGAGGAGCCCAGGCAATCCTTCAACTCCATCAGGCTGCAAAAGGAAATCAGAAGAGACGCAGAACAGAATTTACAACACAACAAGGATGCACACAATGCCCTTAAAAAACACCCACCGCATGGATGCAATTAGCACATAGCCCTATGAATTACAGCCATCCAGCTTGAGATCCTCCAGAAAAGCAGAGCTCACAGCTCTGAAAGAAAGCAGGAATCACTCACCCCATTCTAAGGGCTCACCCCACACCCCAAAGGAAGCAGTCTCCAGATTCACATGCTGCTCTTACACCTAGCAGCCCTTCAGTGCACTTGCCATCCCCCAAAAAGACAAGATCACAGCCCCTGAAAGAAAAAAAGAAACCACTTACCCCATTCCCAAGGACCAATACTCCCCACACTCTCAAGTGAAGGAACCAGCTTCCA
>NW_011181327.1:0-481 GCF_000146605.3 Meleagris gallopavo
GCTGAATGGCAGCACAGCCTTCAGGTGTGTCAGCCAATCCTCCCAACTTCGTATCATCAGCAAACTTGCTGAGGGTGGCCACTATCCCCTCATCAAGGTCATTGATGAAGATGTTGAACAAGACCGGACCCAGCACAGACCCTTGGGGGACACCACTGCTTACAGGTCTCCAGCCAGACTCTGCACCACCAACGACGACCCTCTGTGCTCTGCCAGTCAGCCAGTTCTCAGCCCACCTCACTGTCCACTCGTCTATCCCACACTTCCTCAGCTTTGTTATACGGATGTCATGGGAGACAGTATCAAATGCCTTTCTAAAATCAAGGTAGATTACATCTACCGCTCTTCCCCATCCACCCAGCATGTGACAGCATCATAGAAGGCCACCAAGTTGGTCGAGCACGACCTCCCCTTGGTGAACCCATCCTGACTACTCCTGATAACCTCCTTTTCTCCCAGTTGTCTGGAGATGGTATCAAGC
>NW_011181328.1:0-487 GCF_000146605.3 Meleagris gallopavo
GGAGCAGAAGATTATTTTCATTACCAATCAGGGGTCTTACCTGATGATCAGTGCCTGTAATTTGGATCCTAAGCGGGGTAGCCCACGTTGTCTGCAACATTCTCAGGGCACTGGGTCTACCATCTCGGGGTCTTTCATTCAGGTCTCGCAAGGTTTCATACGGTCTCTTTGTCCACCCCTGCAGGGACTGGGAGTCTGTCTTCAGGGCAGCCTTAAGAATACCATTATAACGTTCGATGAGGCCTGCCCCGGTTGGATTATATGGCAGGTGGAATCGCCATTCGATGTTATTTTCTTCTGCCCAGAGTTGTATCAGTGCACCAGTAAAATGAGTTCCTTGGTCGCTCTCGATGACTTGAGGTGTCCCATAGGCAGACATCAGTTTTGTGAGTGCCTTGATGGTATATGCCTGGTTTGCTTTCGGTACTGGATAAGCCTGCAGTAGCCCACTTGCAGTGTCAACACAGGTCAGGGCATATCTGCCCCC
>NW_011181329.1:0-357 GCF_000146605.3 Meleagris gallopavo
GAGACAAACGGTCCCGTTGTTGTGCGCGCGGGGTGGCAGCGGGGTGGAATGGAGCCCTCTGTGCTCCGGCGGTGGGTGGAGAGACGGAGGAGAGACGGCGCTCGGGGTGGCAGCGGGAGCCTCGCTCCACGCCTCGAACCGGCAGCTCTGGGGAAGGAGATCCTTCTTATTTGGTTTCTCCATCCCCACCGGGTCGGGTGAGCTGGAGCTGCCGTTTAGGGGATGGCGTAGGGTCGGGGCAGCTGCCGCAGGCTGCTTGGGGAGAGCCTGTTCCATGTCGGAGCAGCACTGCCCCCCCCGCCCGAGCCCCGGCCAGCCCTGGAGAGAAGGCGGACTGCAGGGAGCAGCTGGAGCAAA
>NW_011181330.1:0-507 GCF_000146605.3 Meleagris gallopavo
ATAAACATACATTTGATTTGCCTAATCGTAAATCTATATGACAAAATACCATATCTGACATCATATATTTAAATTATTTCTACCTGGTGTGTTATGATTAATGTGATCTCATAATCATAATGAATTAATGCCACCTTGTATCATTTTATGACCTTAAGTGTGATAGAAAATATATAAGATGTACAATAGAAACGATGTCTCTGTTTAGACACAAACAGACTCTGGGCAGTTTACAAACATCATATATCAACTTTAGGATCACAGTTTACTTTGGGCTGAAGAATTGAAAACAGTGAAACAAGCTTTTTCACTATCTATCACTGCCTATTTCTGAGGCCCATAAATAGGGCTGCATCTGTAGAACTCCTCCATAGATCTGGATTACGTTGGAGGCCACTAAAGATGGAAGGACTGCCCAAAATATTTTTTACCCAAAAAGAGAAACTTCTTTTTCTCCCGAACAGGCAGCTGGCATGCTGAATTTGTACAAAATGTCCCCCCAGCCAG
>NW_011181331.1:0-491 GCF_000146605.3 Meleagris gallopavo
ACTCGCAAGGGGCGCTCAGGCCTGTTCCCAGAACAGCCGAGAGGGCCGCTCTGCTCCCCCCGCTGCTGACATCTGCACCGCCCTCGGACCCTCCCTGACACCATCCCTGCCCCACTCCTCCTCTCTGCAATTCAGCTCTGCTTTGGGGCTGCATTAGTGACGTTGGCTTTGGGAAAGAGGAGCGGGTGGCCATGATGAGGTGGCAGGGTGACTTTTGGGGACCGTATCCTTCCATTGGGGGAGGCGGGCCTAGGAGCCGCACATCCTCCTGACAAAGCCAGGGATGGGGCACATCACACCCAGCGCCTTAGTTTGGGAGAGGCCAACAACTGTTCATGGGAAGGGGCTGTGCTGAGCTGGCGTGAAGCTCTGACACAAGTCAGAGCCCTTGGCTGATGGTCAGCAGGGGATTTCCCATCTCAAGTTGGTTGCCCGTGCCAGGGAAAAGAACTGGCAGCTGCTTTACCTTTCTTGCCCTGGTCAAGAGGTGG
>NW_011181332.1:0-587 GCF_000146605.3 Meleagris gallopavo
CTTTAGTTGAACCTCATCCGGTTTCTTACTGCCCAGCTCTCCAGCCTGTCCAGGTCTCGCTGAATGGCAGCACAGCCTTCAGGCGTGTCAGCCAATCCTCCCAACTTCGTATCATCAGCAAACTTGCTGAGGGTGGCCACTATCCCCTCATCAAGGTCATTGATGAAGATGTTGAACAAGACCGGACCCAGCACAGACCCCTGGGGGACACCACTGGTAACAGGTCTCCAGCCACACTCTGCACCACCAACGACGACCCTCTGCGCTCTGCCAGTCAGCCAGTTCTCAACCCACCTCACTGTCCACTCGTCTATCCCACACTTCCTCAGCTTTGTTATAAGGATGTCGTGGGAGACAGTATCAAATGCCTTTTTAAAATCAAGGTAGGCTACATCTACCGCTCTTCCCCCATCCACCCAGCATGTGACAGCATCATAGAAGGCCACCAGGTTGGTCGAGCACGACCTCCCCTTGGTGAACCCCATGCTGACTACTCCTGATAACCTCCTTTCTCCCAGTTGTCTGGAGATGGGTATCTAGCACAAGCTGTTCCATCACCTTTCCTGGGACCGGAGGTGAGGCTGACA
>NW_011181333.1:0-480 GCF_000146605.3 Meleagris gallopavo
CCAAGAGAATGGGGCAAGGACACAAAATAGGGAGGACGAAGAGAATGTAATAGTGAAAACAGTGCAAGACCAGAGACAAGCAAGACACAGAACAAAGAGGATAGGCAGCCTTCTGGGCACCATGAAGCGCAATTCAGAGCTCTGGGGGAACCCTATTGTGCCGGGCTCTGGAATGGGTAAACGCTGGTGGCTGTGCATCGCCCTTACCTGCTGGGCAGACAATGACCAGTCAGCAAAGTGAGGTTCCGGGGCATGCCGGGAAATGCACATTCCACTTCCTTGCTGTTTCCACCGAGACCAACACATCTCTCCGTGCAGTTGTTACGGCACTTGGGAGCACCGCAGCTCTGCTGCCACCTGTTGGACACAATACAGTCATGAAGGCACTGCCCTGCATCCGGGCCTCTTGCACAAACCTGTGCTCCTTGCCTCGGAGCACATGGCTGCACTCTGTGCACCATGTTGCTTACCACCAGAGAA
>NW_011181334.1:0-467 GCF_000146605.3 Meleagris gallopavo
ACAGCTGTTAAGAAACTTAATGGAGGACTGTATTCCAGTGATCAGAAAGGGAAAAGAAAATTGCAAGGTATGTCTGAAAGCACAATGCTTCTGATATGCCCACACTTCAGCTTCAAGTCTAGAGGACACTTAGGCTCTGAGGTTAAGTGTCCTGAGACAGGTGGTTTTAGAAACACTGATGCTGCAGTCAGAAAAGCAGCTGCTGAGCAGTTTTAGCATTGGTGAGTTGAATTGTTAGCATTATGTGCAACCTGAATGAGAAATGCATGTTTTAGAGCCTCTAAACAAGAGCATCAGAGTGTTTTCCTAGTTGGAGACTTTCTGCCATTCTGAATGTGGAGAGCTTTGCTCCACAAGATGCATGGAAAGGCTTGGGGGGAGGGGTGGAAGAATGGTTGACAGCTGTGAATGTTTGCTACTTCTGGCGAGATAGTTTTTGTACATTACGAGTTTAGCAGTTAATCAAT
>NW_011181335.1:0-422 GCF_000146605.3 Meleagris gallopavo
GCCACAGGAAGCAAGGCAGAAGCGAAGGTTAAGTGTCTGTGTGTCTGGAAACAGAGCTGCGGACGTTCAGTGCTGCTCGGTGCACCATCGCAGACAGCTGCACAGAGCAGGGCTCCAGAAGCACTGACAGCTCCTGTCAGCTTCAGTATTGAAGCGATCTCATCAACTTCCAATTCCGTATTTCAAGCACTTTAAAGAAAAAGCACTAAAGCTGGCAAACACGTGATGGCTTCAGTTAACAAACACCAAGCTAAAATGGCACTTAAGGCAACGAGCACCTTAAGTTACTGCACCTCTTGTAGTTTATCCAGAGAGGCTTTTAGCTCCTTTAGAGCTTCTTCTCATTCCTGGAGCTGAAAAAGAAAAAATCAAAGGAAAATGTTGAAATGGCTCAAAACTGTTCAGTTTTCACTTAATCCTGA
>NW_011181336.1:0-499 GCF_000146605.3 Meleagris gallopavo
GGTAACTTAGTTTCAGCAAGTTCTGTGTGTCTAATAATGGAAAAAACCCACACCCAAACAATTATGATAGGTGCTGCAAAAGAAACTCCTCTTCACCTTTTGGATGGAAAGTCACTGACTGTAAATTTCCCCTGTAAAGCTGCGGGGCCTTCTTCCACTCCAACGTCTCTGCTGTCTGACACAATGGGAGCTGCTGTGGCCTCGTGTCCGTGCCTGTGCCTCCTCCTGGCTGAGCAGCTTTGTGGGAGGAGAAGAAGCCCACGGGGGCCTTGGGCCATAATAAAGAACTGCGTCCTGTAAAGGAAAAGCACAGATAAGAGCAAGCAGCAGCACGGCCATCGCAGATCTGGGGGTGGTGCTGTTGTTTTCTAAGTCTTGGCTATCCTCGCCACTGGAAGACGATGTACAAAATACCATTCTGTCCTACAGATTCCACCCTTTGGATCTCTAATAAAAACCCACTTAGCAGATGAAGACCATAAAAGGTGTGCAGACGTAT
>NW_011181337.1:0-501 GCF_000146605.3 Meleagris gallopavo
AATGAAATCGGGGCTATGTAGCATTTCCACCACAGCATATTCTCTTAAATAACAGATGCCTTCTTCCATATCAGCCCATTTCTTTTCTTCAGGCATCAGATCATCTTTGTAAGGGGTAGTCTTTCTTTTACAGCTAACAACATCCGCTTCCAGAGGGTAAAGGCCTGGTTCTGGCATGTACTAATACATCTGTCAATGGCTGAGTCCCTAGCAACGCCACCCAGTTGGCGAGCTTCTCTACTATCCAGCCACACACTGTTGGCCCCATTGTCCCAACATCGAAGTAACCAAGTGGCAATAGGCTCATTTGGGTGACGTGAAAAGTCTTTTCTCAGACTTCGAATTTCATTCATTTTCAGAGATCGATCAACAATGGTAACGATATCTTGCTCACCTCTTACTCTTTCGGGACTTCTTGTTGCCCTCATTGGCGCCGGTGACCGTGGTCTTACTGAGGGCCCGTCCCCTCGGACTTAGGGTGGCTTCTTGTGGATCTTGGAG
>NW_011181338.1:0-534 GCF_000146605.3 Meleagris gallopavo
GTGTCCCAACCTGTACTGATAGTTGCGGCTATTCCTTCCAAGGTGCAAGACTCGACACTTGCTTTTGGAAAACCTCATCTGTTTTCTGAATCTTGCATTCCGCTGTCCTCCTTAGAAAAGTAGTATTTTCTCCCTGAGCTCGTTGCCGCTGTTTTGTTGTTAGGCCCATCTCCCTACCTTTTCACTACCTCTCTTCCCCCTTTCCTGGTTCATGGGTTCGTTTGTCCCTCCACCCTCTTAGTCACAGCACCGGGCTGCACCGAGCTGGAGCTGTGACACCACGCCAGTGCCTCAAAGTCCCGTTTGACAGCCCACAGGCTTCTCTCGGCGACTTCATGGCTGCCGGCCTGAACTACCAGTCAGCAGTCATAATCAGAGGGACGAAACAGACCAGGGAGTGTGAGCCGCCGTGCCTCAGGGCCTCCCCCCCTTCCCCAGCCAGATCTTGCTGTGGTGTTTTGCTGCTTTGGTGTTTTTTCCCTTCCTGGGAAGGCTCCCTTGGTGCGAGCCTCCTCTATGAAGGTGATGCGCACA
>NW_011181339.1:0-498 GCF_000146605.3 Meleagris gallopavo
GGCAAACTCTCCGGAGCGGTTCAGCGCGAGTGCCGCTTTCTACGCATGAGAGCGAAGCAGTGCAATTCCGATGCCGAGAACGTGCGAATTCAGCCTCCTGCACTACCTTCCGTAGGGAGGTTTTTTCTCCGCAGGCCAGAAAGGATCGCTCCCCACTTTCTGTCACGCTCTCTCTCCCTGGGAGCGAAACAAATGTCGCTCCCCGAACTTCCAACAGCCTTTATTAGAGAGGGTTTTGCTCTCCACTTCTTTTCCTCCGAGCATGCACTAAGCGTAGCCATGGAGAACAACACCAAAAAAGAATTGCCGCTCGAAATGAAGGCAGAGACGTCGTATTCACAGCTAGGCCTAGTGCATTCTGCATGTACCCGAGGCGAAGTGCAAAACCGCTCCTCTCCGACGTTGCGGACACGAGACCGCTCGCGCGTCGGAGAAAGCAGCAGGCACAAGTCGCCCGTTCTCGGCAAGTGAGAAACACGAGAGCGCTGCTGACGGCTG
>NW_011181340.1:0-387 GCF_000146605.3 Meleagris gallopavo
CTGAAAGCGGCATTTGGGGAGAAACGCCAGCTCCGGCAAAGTCTCCGGAGCGGTTCAGCGCGAATGCCGCTTTCTACGCGTGAGAGCGAAGGAGTGCGATTCCGATGCCGACAAGTGCGAATTCAGCGTCCTGCACTACCTGCGAGTGGGGGGTTTTTTCTGCGCAGTCCTGAAATGATCTCTCCCCACTTTCTGAAACGCTCTCCCTGAGAGCACTACAGCTGTCGCTCCTCGAACTTGCAAATGCCTTATTAGAGCTTGTTTTCCCTTCCACTCTTTTCCTCTCTGAATGCAGATGTGTAGCAGTGGAAAACCTGACTAGAATGAATTGTGGCTCGAAATAAAGGCAGAGACATAGTATTCAGAGGTAGGCGTAGTGCATTCTGC
>NW_011181341.1:0-517 GCF_000146605.3 Meleagris gallopavo
CAGCTTGGTGTCGGATGTCCCTCGTGCTCACGTTGCTTTCACTGGGTGCTTTTCCTTTCCCCATTTTCAGGTCTCCCCAGTGCTGATGGTATGTCAGAGCCATGTCCCAATGTTGTCTTCTTTTCTGTTTGGATTCAACAGCATTTTCTTCCCTTTTGATCTGTTCTTCTTCTCTTTCTTCCCTGTTGCCCGTTGGCGCTTCGTTGGAGTTTCCTGGATCCAAATGCACCCTTCTGACCACGTGTGATGCCCAAAGAAGAGGTAGGCTCCCAAATAGGCTTGTGCTGAGTGCTGTCCATGACTTGGGGTTTCTCGATTCACTAGTATTCTTTTTTCCGCGATATTGTTCAGTGCTGTATGTGAAGCTTTCTTCTTTCTTTCTAGGATTGGCGCCTCCACCATCACATTCTGTACGCGTTTTGGGCTGCCCGAGTTGAACGTGTCCTGTTCCTTGGTAAGGTGTGGACGTTATTTGACACGAAGATCTCTTCAGTCCTTCAAGATGTGCCCAGTCCTC
>NW_011181342.1:0-520 GCF_000146605.3 Meleagris gallopavo
CAAATTTGAATGCCCTGATTCCACCATCCTGTTCCAGTTTAGCCCTTCTACTTTATCATCCAAATTTTCTAACAGGAAAATAGCACAGACATAACACCAGGAACAGTTCCATCCAAACTACAAGCCAGAAAAACAGTACGGAATACAAAGTAAAGGCATAATTCTGACAGCAATAGCAATTCAAATTTTGTGACCCATTTCCCCTTTTCTAAGACTTAAGTCTCTTGCATCTCTTTCTCCCTATTTCTTGAATTACCACTTTGATCTTCTTGCTGCATTTAATCTGTAAGAATCTTAAAGAGTAACATTTAACATTTATGATGGACTCTTTAATTTTATTTGAGTTCTTTGATTCACAGGAGGCTGACCACAGTAGAAGAAATAAGATAAGTCAGCAGATGAAGGGATGAGACTCCTTTAAAACCATGTCCAGTAAAGCACAGAACTTAAGCCAGGACACTGGTCAGAAAGCCAGAAGCAGCTAGCACTACTCCACCACACGATTTAACGCATATCACAG
>NW_011181343.1:0-482 GCF_000146605.3 Meleagris gallopavo
TTTGGTGAGGTGGGGACTGCCATTGCTTCCTCAGTCCCACACACCCCTTCCCATCCCACACTGCCATGGCAGATCAGGTTCTGGACCACCTGAGGACCCAAACAGCCAGGAGTCTTTGGGTCCTGACGAGATGAGTCCCAGAGTTCCGAGGGAATTCACCGCTGCAGTCACCGAGCCACTCTCCATGCTATTTCAGAAGTCGAGGCAGTCAGGTCAAGTCCCTGCTGAGGAGAAAAAAGGTGACAGCACACCTCTTAGGAAGGATAGAAAGTGTGACGCGGGGAACTACCAGCATGTCAGTCTCACCTCTGTGCTGGTCACGGATCATGGAGCAGATCATCCTGGAAGTGACTCTCAAGCACACATTCCAGTGCGTCACCACCCTGTGCGTGAAAAGCTGCCTCCTAAGACCCAACCTAAACCTCCCCTGTCTCACTTGAAAACCATTTCCCCTTGTCCTATCGCTATCCACCCTCCTAAAA
>NW_011181344.1:0-556 GCF_000146605.3 Meleagris gallopavo
GATGCCGAGAACGTGCGAATTCAGCCTCCTGCACTACCTCCGTAGGGAGCTTTTTTCTCCGCAGGCCAGAAAGGATCGCTCCCCACTTTCTGTCACGCTCTCTCTCCCTGGGAGCGAAACAAATGTCGCTCCCCGAACTTCCAACAGCCTTATTAGAGAGGGTTTTGCTCTCCACACTTTTCCTCCGAGCATGCACAAGCGTAGCCATGGAGAACAACACCAAAAAAGAATTGCCGCTCGAAATGAAGGCAGAGACGTCGTATTCACAGCTAGGCCTAGTGCATTCTGCATGTACCCGAGGCGAAGTGCAAACCGCTCCTCTCCGACGTGCGGACACGAGACCGCTCGCGCGTCGGAGAAAAGCAGCAGGCACAAGTCGCCCGTTCTCGGCAAGTGAGAAACACGAGAGCGCTGCTGACGGCTGAAAGCGGCACTCGGGGGAGAAGCGCGATTTCTCGACCAGCGTCGGCAAACTCTCCGGAGCGGTTCAGCGCGAGTGCCGCTTTCACGCATGAGAGCGAAGCAGTGCAATTCCGATGCCGAGAACGTGCGAATT
>NW_011181345.1:0-401 GCF_000146605.3 Meleagris gallopavo
TTTGTCGTAGAAACTCTCGTATTTCTGGGAGAAAGCGGGGATTTCTGGTAGAAAATATCATATTTCTGGGGAGAATACTGCAACTTCGGGGAGAAAAGGTCATATTTTGGGGAGAAAAGCTGGTATTCTGGGAGAAAATATATTTCTGAGAGACAACTGCAATTTCGTGGAGAAAACGCCATGTTTCTGGTTGAAATATGGGATTTGTGGGAGAAAAGTGCAGTTCCTGGCAGAAAATGGCGTACTTTTGGGGGAGAAACGTGGAATTTCTGGGAGAAAATGGCGTATTTTTGCGAGAAAACTGGTATTTCTGAGAGAAAATGTTATATTTTTGGGGAGAAAACTCCTATTTCTTGGAGAAAATGTCATATTTGAGGAGAAAACTGGTATACCTGGGAGAA
>NW_011181346.1:0-500 GCF_000146605.3 Meleagris gallopavo
AAATCGAGCGGGGCAGCCGGCAGCTGCACGGAGCGCGGCCCGGCCGGCACCTCGCGTTTCAACTTCGCGGCGGAACGCTCGCTTCCGGTCAGGGGACAGGATGGACCAATCACCGCCGCGCCGAAACCGGAACTGCTCTTGTCGCCCACTGCGTGACGGGAGGAAGGTAGAAACGGGACCCGGTGCCACAGCGCCGCCATGTTGGGTGCGTCTCCGGCTCCGCTCCAGCGCCGAGGGGAGGCGCAATGCGGTGGTGAAACTGAATTTATGCAGCCCAACGAGGCCTGGATTGGCGCCTAACGCATCTTAACGATGAGTCTGTCAGAGCCGTTTTATCACTCCCCCCCAAACGCACTTCGAGTGCTTTAGGAGCAGCAGTGGCATTTTGAATAAACTCAGCCTATTTAGCAAAGCTGCAACAGCTGCGTGACAGAACTTTGGGAAAAAACAATCTCTGTTGAATACTGTTATATAATGATCATCTGGTACTTAAATTAAGT
>NW_011181347.1:0-499 GCF_000146605.3 Meleagris gallopavo
AGAAAGCACGTGGCTGCGTTAATATTACAGAAAAGGAAAATAATCGTGTATGTTTTTCAGTATGCTGAATTTGTTGTTTGATGTGAAATGTTAGACCAACTGTCCCCAGCTAAGTATATGCTGAATAGCCAGACTTTTTGAACTGTAGAAAAGTTAGGTTAATCACAGTATGAGAAAAAAAAAGATATATTTGATAATACTGAAAATAAAGCATATTTAATGGTTCATTTAAGGATTTGTATTTCTAAGCAGTAACTATTTGTAATATATAATCATAATCATTAAAGAAGCAATGATCAGGTTGTGAGTTTTATGTAAATCTCATTTACATACTAAAAATGTGTTTTATAATTTTTTTAGATTACTTTTCTCCTGCAAAAGCGCACAAAATAAAGAACATTATCAAGAAAAAAAATCACAGTTTGAAATTTATAAATAAATTATCCTTGAGAGAGTACGTTTTATGTGTGTTACATATTTGAAAGTATACAAAAACAAA
>NW_011181348.1:0-486 GCF_000146605.3 Meleagris gallopavo
GTGACGCGGGGAACTACCAGCATGTCAGTCTCACCTCTGTGCTGGTCACGGATCATGGAGCAGATCATCCTGGAAGTGACTCTCAAGCACACATTCCAGTGCGTCACCACCCTGTGCGTGAAAAGCTGCCTCCTAATAACCAACCTAAACCTCCCCTGTCTCACTTCAAAACCATTTCCCCTTGTCCTATCGCTATCCACCCTCCTCAACAGCCGTTGCCCCCTCCTGCTTATGCGCTCCCTTTGAGTCTTGGAAGGCTGTCATTAGCTATCTCCAGAGCTTTCTCTTCTCCCACAGAAACAATCCCAGTTCCCTCAACATTTCTTTCTAAGAGAGGTGCTCCAGCCCTCTGATCATCTTCGTGGCCCTTCTCTGGACCTGCTCCAAAGCTCCACATCATTCCTGTGCTGGAGCCCCAGGCCTGGACGCAGTGCTGCACATGGGGCCGCACCCAGAGCCCGAGTAGAGGGGGACAATCACCTCCCT
>NW_011181349.1:0-468 GCF_000146605.3 Meleagris gallopavo
GCTGTCACAGTGCCCTGGGCAAATGCACCTGCTGCTTTGTGCCAGAGTCCCCATCTGCTAGCAGAGGGATAGCACTTGGTAAAACGCTGCCTAATGGGCTGCCACGTTTGACTTGACTGAACTAAGTGGTTGTTTCTAGAACACCTACCTATGCCAGAGGGTAGACAAGGGTAGTTCTCCAGAAGTCTCTCAACACTGTGGTGTGTGAGCAGAGAAAAATACAAGTGTGTTTCTTTTCAGTTCCAGCTTGTTGTGCCTGCTGGGATGGGCGTCGCGTGCAGCGAGATCAGCCGTGAGCCTGACATGGCACAGATGGAGGTAGAGTATGAAGCTGTGATTGCTCTTTGTTCCCTGACTTGAGCCAGCAGAGTGAGCTGCAGATGAGCTCTCCTGCTTTTCAAGAGAGAGAGAATCCTTGCGACTCTACTGGTGTCACTGAAAAGCTGCCCTCAAAGCTTTCTTTCCTGG
>NW_011181350.1:0-462 GCF_000146605.3 Meleagris gallopavo
ACCAGAAACATGGTAGACACGTACAGTCCTGTGTTTGACTGTATTCCATATGTCTAACCACATGTCCTTGCCCCAGATCGGCCGGGCATGGATAGTCCATTCTTGGGTGGCCCACTGTGCAATCCACAAAGTGAGCCCTCGGTACACAGCCCAACTATCCGTACAGATGTTCAGGATACCATCACCAGGTTCCTTAGTTATAACCATCCACACGGCTCGCAGTTCTGCCCATTGGCTGCTCTGACCATCCCCCTCATCAAACCAGATGGTCTCAGTAGAAGGATGGTATGCTATTGCTCTCCACTTGCTCGGATTGCCCTTGCTGGATCCATCTGTGTACCAGGCATCTTCAGGGATAGGGTATTTTCCCTCCTGAACGGGACTCTTTTGCGGTGGAGCGACCAGTATTCCTTTCGGTGCATCACTGTGATATGTTACTGGGCCTAGGATCTTCTGAAGTTC
>NW_011181351.1:0-331 GCF_000146605.3 Meleagris gallopavo
GGAGAAATAACGGGAGGGGATAAGGGAGGGTTGAAGGGGGAAAAAAGGAGTTAAGGGAAAAATGAAGGAGGAAATAAGGGGAGAAATGAAGGAGGAAATGTGGGGAGGAACGAAGGAGGGAACGGAGGAGAAAGTTGAGGAAGGAGGGGAAAGGAAAAACGCGGAGAAGAAATCGGGAGAAAAGTTGAAGGGCCTTCGGGAGGAACGAGAGCGAAAAGTTAAAAATGAAAGAGGGGAAAAAAACCAACAACAACAAAAAAAGGCGAAAATAAAAAATAAGAACAGCGAAACGGGGAGGAGGAGCCGCGCGGAAAGCGAAAGTTGCGGCGGT
>NW_011181352.1:0-524 GCF_000146605.3 Meleagris gallopavo
AGCATGTCAGTCTCACCTCTGTGCTGGTCACGGATCATGGAGCAGATCATCCTGGAAGTGACTCTCAAGCACACATTCCAGTGCGTCACCACCCTGTGCGTGAAAAGCTGCCTCCTAAGAACCAACCTAAACCTCCCCTGTCTCACTTGAAAACCATTTCCCCTTGTCCTATCGCTATCCACCCTCCTAAACAGCCGTTGCCCCCTCCTGCTTATGCGCTCCCTTCGAGTCTTGGAAGGCTGTCATGAGCTATCTCCAGAGCTTTCTCTTCTCCCACACAAACAATCCCAGTTCCCTCAACATTTCTTTCTGTCACGGAGTTAACGAGATCAATCTACACCCGTGACAGGGGGGCGTAGGCCCCTGCCCTCCCCTTCCCAGCCCACAAAATGGGAAGGAAGGGAGGAAAACAAAAAAACAGCGGCAACAATCTATGGAGGAAAACTTATTTACAATTATGATATCGGAATGCAAGATAACACAATATAATACCATCTGATTGAAATTGAGACTAATAAATCAAA
>NW_011181353.1:0-434 GCF_000146605.3 Meleagris gallopavo
GAAGTTCTTACGCACATTTGTGCAAAACTTCCTATGCTGCAGCTTATGTCCATTTCCCCTTGTCCTGTCTCCACGTACCACTGAAAAGAGACTGGCCTCACCACAATGGCCGCCACACCTCAGATATTTATAAACCTGGATCAGGTCCCCTCTCAGTCGTCTTTTCTCAAGGCTAAACAGACCCAGTTCACTTAGCCTTTCTTCATAGGGGAGATGCTCCAGGCCCTTCACCATCTTTGTGGCCCTCCGCTGGACTCTTTCCAAGAGATCCCTGTCTTTTTTGTACTGGGGAGCTGTAAGATATTATTCTGCTAACATCAGTGTCTCAAAGCTTGCTGGGGACACAGATGGACTTATACAAGTCCAGACAAGTCCTGAGCAAAGGTGGTGAAATCCTTTGTCTGAAGGACATAGATGAACAAGTCCAGGCAAGT
>NW_011181354.1:0-467 GCF_000146605.3 Meleagris gallopavo
CAGTTGTGGGAGTAAAACCTGGAGAAAAGTCAGAGGAAAGCATGAGTAATTCTTGCGTAAACCAAGTAAACTGTGAGTATCAACTGTGAGTATCACATGAAGGTGAGAGCACACCTGGAGTATGGTGTGAGTTAGTAAGCGTGGAGTAAAGTGTGAGCAGAACCCAGCGGAAGTTGTGCGCACGTCTGTGCCCGCGACGGGGGGCCTGGGCTTCCCTCCCCCCGGCCACAGAATGGGAAGGGAAGGGGAGGACGGGACGGGGAGCTGGGAGCTGGGCGTCCAGGAAGGAAGAAGAAGAACAAAGCGACAACGATCTGCGGACAAAACTTGTTTTACTGAGTGCGATGGCGGAGTGCGAGTTAAGCCGACGCCATGGCGCCTCGTGGGAGCTGAGAGGAATAAATGAGAGGGGACAGAAGAGTTCCTGAGGCGGAGTCACACCTGGAAAGCTGGGAACGGCTTCCAAT
>NW_011181355.1:0-551 GCF_000146605.3 Meleagris gallopavo
TCTCCCAAAAGACTAGATGACAAGACCAAATAGGACACTTGCAACCAAGAATAGGACATCTTCTCCCACAAATACCACTTCTCTCCCAAGGATAGGACATTTTCCCTAAATGCTATGGCAGTTCTGCTAAGAAATACTCCTTTCCTTCCCTAAATGGGACATATGCACCCACAAAGACCACGACTCCGAGAAATTCCTCCCAGTTCCTCCCAATTACACTCCATTACATTCCTCATCATGACACTTACTCCCAGACTTTGGCATTTTACTGCGGAAAGACAATTTCGATCCAGAATATATGCCATTGGCCCTCACAAACACCGACTGCCTCACAAAGATGTGGCACATCCAAACCAGAAAAGACCCATTTCTAGCCCCCAAAAGATGGCATTTACTCCCAGAAACACCAGCTTTCTCACACATTCCTCACCTTTTACCCCCACATAAGACCTTTTTCACCCCAGAAATGACCAGTTCTCCTTAGGAATACCTCCCAATTCCCCCTAATCTGCCTACACCACACCTCCGCACTATGACACTTTCTCCCCAAA
>NW_011181356.1:0-472 GCF_000146605.3 Meleagris gallopavo
CGGCAGGACGAGCTCACCATGACCAATGTCAGGCAGTACTGCTTGATTTGCAGCTCACTGGCTCTTGCAGAAGAATCAAACTGCAGGACCTTTTGCTCACCCTGCAGCACACAAATGCTACAGAATCGGAAACAACTTGGGAAGCTCTGGGTCTGCAAGACTGCATGGACATGCACCGACAGGTGATGTCAGTTGCTCTTCCTTTTCCACTGATGCTTTCACTTCATTGTAGAAGGCCACCAAATTGAGCAGGCTGCATGTTTCCACTGTTCCTGCATTTCCTTCTTGTTGCCATCTTTTCCTCAAAGCAAAAGAATTTGGAGGTAACCACCTACAGTTATGTGAGCGATTTCAGCATCTATTTCTGATCATGGCAGTAACTTCAGAGGTCACACTTAATTTACGGTGCCTGTTCTAATTCTGACCAAGGTTGTAGTTGCAGCTGACTTCCCAAGGCTGCAATACGTGGTGG
>NW_011181357.1:0-415 GCF_000146605.3 Meleagris gallopavo
GGAAACAAAGACAACGCAAAGCAAACAAAAAGCCTCACAACAGAAAAATGAGAAATAAAAAAGACAAAACAAAACAAGGAATGAAAACGAAGCAAAGCAAAGCGAGGATGAGAAATACAAGAGGAAAGCCAATGAATTCAATACACTAGCATGGCAAAGCAAAGAATCCGAGCAAAGTAAAGAGAGAACAAAGCTCACCAGTGCTTAACAATGGAAAGAAAGAACCAAAATTTAACAGCAATGCAAGGCCAGCATACTAACAATAAGCAAAGAGCAAACCAAAGCCAGGAAAAACCAGCAAAAGAAAAGAAAGCGTAAGTAATAAAAAGCCAAGCAGAGCAAAGCAAAAATCACTTGAAATCCTCACAAACAGAGGGGAATACGCTCAGGAAAGGAAAAGCAGTTCCAAGAATAG
>NW_011181358.1:0-348 GCF_000146605.3 Meleagris gallopavo
GATTCAGTGTCTGGAAGGAGACTTTGGGGTCTGGATGGAGGTTGTGGAGCTGGATAGAGAATTTTGGAGTGAATGGATATTTCTGGGTGGCTGGAAATTTTTGGGGTGGAAAGAGATTTTGTGGAATGGATGGAGATACTGAGGTTGGAGGGGGAGATTTGGGGGCTGGATGTGGATATTGGGGTGGTGAGGGGATTTTGGAGCTGGACAGTGTTTAGGGACTGGATGGAGACTTCTTGAGAGTGACTAAAGATTTGGCCGCTGAGTGGAGGATGTGAGTGGATGGGAAGAGTTTTGGGTGCTGTATGGCGATTTTGGGGGGGTGACTGGAAGTTTTTTGGGGCAGGG
>NW_011181359.1:0-489 GCF_000146605.3 Meleagris gallopavo
ACCTGGACAGTGTTACCCAGGGTTGTGAGAGCAGCCCAATGATTTTTGAGAACCGGTCAGCTTGTGAGCCTGAGATTTGGGCTCCTCCATCCCATGGTGGAACTTCACTGCAGTACGTGGATGCCCCAGTAACAAAGGAGGACGGTGTGCAGTGGATGTGAGTTTGCTGAATTTCTTGATTTAAATGGCTGTCAAGTTTCTCAAAAGAAAGCACAGCTGATCAAGGAGAAGGAAGCAATCTGCTGAACGCCCACAACACCAACAGAGGGCTGCCTCCAAGCCAGCAGTGTGCGACTGCACGGAGACTGTCTGTGCCAGCTGGTCAGAGCTGCAGGAGGAACCGTTGGACGACGCTGAGGATCCCTGGGTTCGTCGTCGGAAGCAGTTTTGTGAGACAAGGAAACTGTAAAGGCAGGACATGCAGTAACTGCTGCTGACAAGGTCAACTGACACAAAAGCCATTACCTGTGGGGACTTCCGCTCAGGAGG
>NW_011181360.1:0-428 GCF_000146605.3 Meleagris gallopavo
TGTTGAGGTCTCTGTGGATGGCATCCCGTCCCTCTGCTGTGTCACTGCAGCCCACAGCTTGGTGTCCTTAGGGTGCACTCAACCCCACTGTTGATGTCCCTGATGAAGGGGAAACCCGGATGTTTGTACAAACTGGGCGTAGAAGCCCTTGGGAGCAGCCCTGCGGAGGACTCGGGGATCCTGGTGGACAAAGAGCTGGACATAAGCCAGTAGTGTGCACTTGCAGCCCAGAAGGCCAACTGTATCCTGGGCTGCATTCAAAGAGGAGCGACCAGCAGGGAGAGGGAGGTGATTGTCCCCCTCGACTCGGCTCTGGTGCGGCCCATGTGCAGCACTGCGTCCAGGCCTGGGGCTCCAGCACGGGAATGGATGTGGAGCTTTTGGAGCAGGGTCCAGGAGAAGGGGCCACGAAGATGGATCAGAGGGCT
>NW_011181361.1:0-453 GCF_000146605.3 Meleagris gallopavo
CATCTGCAGAGAAAGCTGCAGGAAATGCACTCAGTCCTTATCATGGGCACATAGCAAGGAACAGCAAGTCTAGGAACAGTTGTTTCTTTCCCTGGGGTGCAGCAGGTGCTCGCCAGGCAATGCCAAGATGCATCTCTCCCTACCCAGACTGATCAGCAATGGCACTGACCCAGACAGGTGGCCTTGCCCATTTTGCCCCATCTTTTCCTGCGCTCTTGGTCCAGGAAGGTCGATTGTTTAAGATGCCAGGAGACCGTTCAGAGGGAAACCCAAAGCTACGGCTGCAGTTCACAAGGTGCAAACAGTGCCACTGCAAGCACAAAGCAGGCTCTCTTGAGCAGCTCAACCAACAGTGAGGGCAATCAGGAGCAGACTATGTTTGCTGTTTCTGCAGCTATTCAAGGAAAATCAGCAGAGGACAAACACCACAACCGAGACGGCTCCAGCAGTTTA
>NW_011181362.1:0-301 GCF_000146605.3 Meleagris gallopavo
ACAGTTACGCAACATTACACATGAGACAGCTAACCAAGATGAGAACAAAGACCCAGTCTACAATTACCTGACATCAAATACTGTTGGGCACTATTTCCTAAATACCTTTTAATGGAAAAAAAAAAATCATCAAAGAAAAAATTGATGATAAGAACAAAGAAGCAAGACATAGTTGGCCAAGTCAAAATGCTAAAAAAAAAAATAAGAGCCACTGTTGCTCCTGAAACTACTTAATAGAGAACTGTTTTCTATACATGTGTATATATATATATACACATTGTGCTACACTACCTTGTATCCC
>NW_011181363.1:0-519 GCF_000146605.3 Meleagris gallopavo
TTTCTCCTTTAAAAAAACAAGCTCAATTCATAGAATTGTAAAATGGCTTGGGTTGGAAGGGGCCTTAAGGATCATCTAGTTCCAAACCCCCAGCCATGGGCCAAGTTTGCTGATGATACGAAGTTGGAAGGATTGGCTGACACACCTGAAGGCTGTGCTACCATTCAATGAGACCTGGATAGGCTGGAGAGTTGGGCAGTAAGAAACCAGGTGAGATTTAACAAAAGCAAGTGTAGTCTCTTGCATCTAGGGAGGAATAATTGCATGCACCAATACAGGCTGGGGGATGAGCTTCTGGAGAGGAGCTCTGCAGAGAGGGACCTGGGCGTCCTGGTGGACGACAGGTTGGCCATGAGCCAGCAGTGTGCCCTCGTGGCCAAAAAGGGCCAATGGCATTCTGGGGTTGCATTAAAAGAGCGTGGCCAGCAGGTCAAGGGAGGTGATTCTCCCCCTCTACTCTGCCCTGGTAAGGCCTCATCTGGATTACTGTGTCCAGTTCTGGGCTCCCCAGTACAAAAA
>NW_011181364.1:0-530 GCF_000146605.3 Meleagris gallopavo
CTATAGCATGGGTTACACAGCATCATTTGGAAATTTGTTAAATATTTTTTCCCACTCACCATTCCCTACTGATGGAGAGATAGAATAACTGTCAAAAGATAGTTGGTTTTGGAATCACAGGTTCAACACTACTTTTATGGGGTAACTTCCAGCATCGTATGCCATAATCACCAACAGAATTAACCAAAATTCTACAGTAAACAACTTTTCATCTTTTCTGCTGCTTAAAATCCCTACTTCAAAGGTCCCAGTAAAGAACACTGCTTACATAAACATGGAAGAGCTGTCTACAAATACCAACAGATATTTAAATGCCCAGTGTGCTTGCAATAAAAATTAGTTCTTCAAACTCTTCTCCCCACTGCCCTCCCTCCCATCCCCACTGCATCAGGGCTGTGGGGAGGGCAATACCATAGGATTCCTATGTCTCCTTGTACTCTTTTTTTTCCACTATAGTTTTAGCCAGTTTTTCTTTTTTTTTAAACTAATTTCTTCTACTAATTTTCATTGAAGCAATACACACAAGAATC
>NW_011181365.1:0-507 GCF_000146605.3 Meleagris gallopavo
TGCCTTTGCCTGGGCATTCCCTTGGCCTCCTGTTTTTGTGGAACCCGCACCTGGGGCGGGGTGCAGCCCTGCGAGCACAGCTGGGGGCAGTTTGGCTGTGGAGTGGGGCAGAGCCAGGCTCCACCCCTCCCTGATCCCATTTAAGGGCTGGGAAGAGTAGGGGCAGCATGTGAACCTGGGGAGTGCTTCCTTTGTTGTATGCCTTGTTCTTTGGTGATGGAGTGAGTGATTTTTTTTTCTTCTTTTTCCCTCCATTGTGGAGCTGCTCTCTCTCTTTTTTAGCAGGGAACCTGAGCGTACTTAAGGGCTGGTAGGTATTTGGAGCTGGAAGCTGCTTCCTTCACTTTGAGCGTGTGGGGGAGTATTGGTCCTTGGAATGGGGTAAGTGGTTTCTCTTTTTCTTTCAGGGCTGTGATCTTCTCTTTTTGGGGGATCGCAAGTGCGCTGAAGGGCTGCTAGGTGTAAGAGCAGCATCTGAATCTGGAGACTGCTTCCTTTGGGGTGTGG
>NW_011181366.1:0-779 GCF_000146605.3 Meleagris gallopavo
GGTAAGCGTTATGTGCTCACCATGGTGGAGGCAACAACTGGGTGGCTTGAAACCTATGCAGTACCCCACGCTACCGCCCGAAATACCATACTAGGTCTTGAGACACAAGTCCTGTGGCGACATGGTACCCCAGAAAGAATTGAGTCAGATAATGGGACTCATTTTAAAATTCTCTTGTAGGTACCTGGGCTAAAGGTCATGGTATTGAGTGGATTTACCATATTCCCTACCATGCACCGGCCTCAGGTAAGATTGAACGATACAATGGGTTGTTAAAAACTATGCTGAAAGCAATGGGAGGCGGTACATTTAAGCACTGGGAGAAGCATTTGGCAGAAGCCACCTGGTTAGTCAATACCAGAGGATCTATCAATCGTGGTGGTCCAACCCAGTCCAGCTCCCTACATACCGTAGAGGGAGATAAAGTCCCTGTTGTACATGTAAAGAATATGTTGGGAAAGGCAGTTTGGTTTATTCCAGCCTCTGAGAAGGACAAACCTCTTCGTGGAACTGTTTTTGCCCAGGGACCTGGGTCCACTTGGTGGGTGATGCAGGAAAACGGGGATGTTCAATGTGTACCGCAAGGGAACTTGATGTTGAGGGAGTGCAGTCAGTAATTCCTTGTGCGTGTTTATATTTTGTTTGTATATATTAAGCATGATGTAGTGATGTGGAATAAGGGGTGGAATGTCATGGTTTCATGATTTTTTCATTATCGGTATTCCACATCATAACATCATGCAATGCACTGGGGGTTTGACTGCTGATGCTCAAGTTCC
>NW_011181367.1:0-468 GCF_000146605.3 Meleagris gallopavo
GGAGCACAGGGCTGTCACTGAACTCCTCCGCACTGAACAGAGCATTTATGAAGACCAACACGTGGATGTGAGCGCAGTGAGGCTTCAGCAGTGGCAACAGCGATGCAAAAGACAAACCACCCAAACAGCCAGATTGTTTTTTCTTTTAAACAAGCACAGCATGCAGGCACTCGTTCAACACTGGAAAAAAAGCATAGCTAATGGTGGTAACCGTGTTGAAAAACAGAGTCTTGTAGCTGAGAATTCACTCTATGTATCTGTTGTCATTTCTATGGAAATAAATAGGAGGCATTCCTTTCAGAGCAATCTACGTACATCATCAATGAGCCATCATCCTAGTAATGCAGTAATACTAATAATAGGAACAGAAAAAAACAGATTCTCAGAATACCTTTTGTGGGATGGAACAACAAAACCAACGCTAGCAGTCAGCTGCAGTTATTCCCCCGGAATGAACTGATAGCAGCA
>NW_011181368.1:0-483 GCF_000146605.3 Meleagris gallopavo
AGAGTTGTGCTGTAGTTTTCTCCCCAGGAGTTGTTTGATTTTCCAAAGTAGTCACACGTTCACTTTCCAATTCAGTCTCACCTTCGATGCCTACTGCAAAGAACAAAAGCAGTGGAAAACAGATGATGAGGTAGCTTAATACGGAGACAATTTTTGGCACCCACGTTATAATTTAACCTAATGTATACTCAACGAATACACAGATGTTGTAATTAAGAACTATCCAGGAAAGTTAGGCAAGTAAGATTATTGCAACAAGAGGATCACAAATGGAAAGCGCTTACCTATGTTGTAGGCTCGCAGTCTTTTCCACAAGGAGTGATCTCCAGGGAGATCCTTCCTCAGTGGCAGTCACCCCTTCCGACAGGGCAGCTGAATGGCCTTCGCCTGTGTTGCCATGGCTGACTCACTGCTTGTCTCAGGTGGTCAATCAGAGGCTCAGGCAGTGATGCAGCAGTTCCCATGCACCTAATGATAGCCAGA
>NW_011181369.1:0-427 GCF_000146605.3 Meleagris gallopavo
TTTGCTTTACTCAGCGATATCAGCAACTTCAGAAATGCAAAGTTCTAACCTATTTGTGTAGAAATGCTCAAACCTTCCAGTACCTAACCTGTGCTTAAAGCCTTCAGTGACAGAAAACCCACTGGATGGAGCCAGAGGCATGCATCTCACCCCATACCCTCTGTACAGCCACCATTTGTTTAAAGGATCACTCCTCCTTGAGGCACAAAACTACAGCAGTTTACACAACAGACTGACACACAAGGGCTCTCTCTAGATACAAACTGCAACAGAGGGCATAAGGACAGTGTGAAACCAACACTCATATCAGATCTGTGTCTCTGCTCTGCTCCCAGTAGGAGCATGATGTTTTACTCCCCTTTCAGAGGAAGATTCTTCTTCAACGATACCAAATCCAGCTCAGCTGCAGAACATAGGATAGAATAGT
>NW_011181370.1:0-453 GCF_000146605.3 Meleagris gallopavo
TTGTCTTTGCTCAGGAGGGCAGGTGGTGAACCTCATGAAGCAATGCCTGCAGATGGGGCTTGCAGAGAAAGAGGTCCTGCAGGCCTTGTGTGACAGCCACGGAGCTGTAGCTCGGCTGCATCAGTGTAAAAGCCCAGAAATGCACGGAGGCGTGAAGGGGAGCTGTGGGCTCCCGTAACACAGGAGGGGATGTGCATGCTCGGGTTTGATGCTTCTGTGTGTTTTAAGTGATAGCACTGCTGGGTCAACTTGAGTGTATGGAACAAGTGTGACATTCTTTTGATGGAGTCCTGTGAAAAGAGTCCTTGAGAGCTGACCTTAAGCCTGCGGGCGATCATCCAGGAGTTGGGGTAGAGGATGAGGCAAGGAAAGTTGGGCTAAGAGGTTGAGGCCTAGGAACAGGAAGCTCTTTGTTCGATGTTAACGCTGCTATTCTCATTTTGGATTAGGAAT
>NW_011181371.1:0-542 GCF_000146605.3 Meleagris gallopavo
TCTAACAGCTACTGTTGTTTCTTTTCAGTCTTCCTAAGGACAAAGAGAAAAAGGCAGGGAGCAGAAAGAAGAAGGAGAACATTTAGGTAATTTATATTTCACAGCTTCAAATAAAGTTTTCATTTTGTTTAAATCCCACATTACCTTTGCCTTTCAAAAATTTTCCAATAAAAGAATTTCCCACAAAACAGCATTTCCAGGTAGTGGCCTTTCAGTATATTAAGGGGGACTATAAGAAAGAAGGCAACATTATTTAGCAGGGTCTGTTATGATAGGGCTTGGGGAAATGATTTCAAACTAAAAAAGGGGAGATTTAGATCAGATACAAACAAAAAGTGCTTTACAATAAGGGTAATGAGGCACTGAAACAAGTTGCTCAGAGAGGTCATGAAAGTCCCGTCCTTGGAGACACTCAAGGCCAGGCTGAACCTTGAGTTCTGCGGTCTCTGAACAACTTGATTTAGCTGTAGGTGTTCCTATTAATTGCAGCAGAATTGGGCTAGATGACCTTTAAGCATCCCATCTAACTGAAATGATTCTAT
>NW_011181372.1:0-453 GCF_000146605.3 Meleagris gallopavo
ATTATTCCTCCCTAGGTGTAAGCCCCTACCACTTGCTTTTGTTTGAACCTCATCCGGTTTCTTTACTGCCCACGCTCTCCAGCCTGTCCAGGTCTCGCTGAATGGCAGCACAGCCTTCAGGCGTGTCAGCCAATCCTCCCAACTTCATATCATCAGCAAACTTGCTGAGGGTGGTCACTATCCCCTCATCAAGGTCATTGATGAAGATGTTGAACAAGACCAGACCCAGCACAGACCCCCTGGGGGGACACCCCCTCGGTTACAGGTTTCCAGCCAGACTCTGCACCACCAACGACGACCCTCTGCGCTCTGCCAGTCAGCCAGTTCTCAACACACCTCTCTGTCCACTCGTCTATCCCACACTTCCTCAGCTTTGTTATAAGGATGTCGTGGGAGGACAGTATCAAATGCCTTTCTAAATCAAGTAGACTACATCTACCGCTCTTCCCCCCA
>NW_011181373.1:0-483 GCF_000146605.3 Meleagris gallopavo
GATTTTCTTTTCAAATTTTTAGCTAGAATTCATATGAATCTCTGCTTAAGGCTAGTGTATCCTGGGCTGCATTAGGCAAAGTACTGCCAGCAGGTGAGGGTAGTGACCCTTCCTATCTACTCAGCACTGGAAAAGCCACACCTCAAGTCTGAATCCAGTGCTGGGCTCTCAGAACAAGAGGGACATAAAGCTGAGGTACAGCAAAGGGCCATGAAGATGATCAAGGAATTGGAGCACCTCTTCTGTGAGGGTAGGCTGGGAAGAGAAGGGACCATTAAGCTTAGAGAAGAGAAGGCTCAGAGGGCATTTTACCAAGTCTACAATTATCTAAAGGGAGAGTGTCAAGAGGATAGAGCTAGGCTCTTTTCAGTCGTGCCCAATGCCAGGCTGTGTACACAAACTAGAACACAGGATGTTCCCTATGAGTGCCAGGAAACACTTCCCATGGTATGTGTGTGACTGAGCACTATCACAGGTTGGCCA
>NW_011181374.1:0-463 GCF_000146605.3 Meleagris gallopavo
AAGCCAGTAGTGTGCACTTGCAGCCCAGAAGGCCAACTGTATCCTGGGCTGCATTCAAAGAGGAGCGACCAGCAGGGAGAGGGAGGTGATTGTCCCCCTCGACTCGGCTCTGGTGCGGCCCCATGTGCAGCACTGCGTCCAGGCCTGGGGCTCCAGCACAGGAATGATGTGGAGCTTTTGGAGCAGGTCCAGAGAAGAGCCACGAAGATGATCAGAGGGCTGGAGCCCCTCTCTTAGAAAGAAAATGTTGAGGGAACTGGGATTGTTTCTGTGGGAGAAGAGAAAAGCTCTGGAGATAGCTCATGACAGCCTTCCAAGACTCGAAGGGAGCGCATAAAGCAGGAGGGGGCAAACGGCTGTTTAGGAGGGTGGATAGCGATAGGACAAGGGGAAATGGTTTTGAAGTGAGACAGGGGAGGTTAGGTTGGTTATTAGGAGGCAGCTTTTCACGCCCAGGGTGGTG
>NW_011181375.1:0-552 GCF_000146605.3 Meleagris gallopavo
TTTGTGATCCTGGAGGTCCCTTCCAACCCGGGCCATTCTGTGCCTCCACGGTGACAGTGACAGTGAGAACTTCGGGGACAGGCGGTTGTCCCGGTGGTGGCACTGCCGGCGGTTGTCCCGGTGTCACCCGGTGGCCCTGGGGGGAGTTGTTTCCGTAGGGCTCTGGATGGGAATTTGATGAGAACCATCCATTTCTGAAAGGAAATGGGGAAAGAAAGACAACAAAAATTGACATAGTATTGATTTTAATGGAAACAGACATTTTGGGGGTGATCCAAGGGGGACAAAGCAGAGCGAGAACGTGTCACTATGTGAGGTTGTCCTCAAAAATCCCCATTGGAGACCTCTGGAGGACTCCCGGAACCCCTGGGGACCCTCTGATCTCAAAGAGACCCCTCTGGGACATCTCCAGACCCTTCTGGATGACTCCAGGACCACTCAGACCCACATGAGGACTCTCCGGACCCTACCAGACTCCACTGGGACATCTCCAGATCATCCCAGTGGCTCCTCAGAGCTCCTGGAGCCATCCTGGGAGCTTCCAGATCCTTA
>NW_011181376.1:0-396 GCF_000146605.3 Meleagris gallopavo
AAAACCACCCACTCGCAGGTAGTGCAGAAGGCTGAATTCGCACTTGTCGGCATCGGAATCGCACTCCTTCGCTCTCACGCGTAGAAAGCGGCATTCGCGCTGAAACGCTCCTGAGACTTGCCATCGCTGGCCGAGAAATCGCGTTTCTCCCCAAATGCCGCTTTCAGCCGTCAGCAGCGGTCTCGTGTTTCTCGCTTGCCGAGAACGGGCCACTTCAGCCGGCTGATTTTCTCCGACGAGTGAGAGGGCTCCTGTGCGCGCATCGGAAAGGAGCGGTTTGCTCTTCGCCTTGGCTACATGCAAAATGCACTACGCCTACCTCTGAATACTATGTCTCTGCCTTTATTTCGAGCCACAATTCATGCTAGTGAGGTTTTCCACTTGCGACACATCTGC
>NW_011181377.1:0-430 GCF_000146605.3 Meleagris gallopavo
CAATCCTTCAACTCCATCAGGCTGCAAAATGAAATCAGAAGAGACGCAGAACAGAATTTAAAACACAACAAGGATGCACACAATGCCCTTAAAAACACCCACCGCATGGATGCAATTAGCACATGAATTACAGCCATCCAGCTTGAGATCCTCCAGAAAAGCAGAGCTCACAGCTCTGAAAGAAAGCAGGAATCACTCACCCCATTCTAAGGGCTCACCCACACCCCAAAGGAAGCAGTCTCCAGATTCAGATGCTGCTCTTACACCTAGCAGCCCTTCAGCGCACTTGCCATCCCCCAAAACGAGAAGATCACAGCCCTGAAAGAAAAAAGAAACCACTTACCCATTCCAAGGACCAATACTCCCCACACTCTCAAGTGAAGGAAGCAGCTTCCAGGTCCAAATACCTACCAGCCCTTAAGTACGCTCA
>NW_011181378.1:0-475 GCF_000146605.3 Meleagris gallopavo
GAACCCCTCTCCTGTAAGCAAGGAGAGCTGGGCTGTTCAGCCTCCTGGAGAAGTGAAGGCTCCAAGGGAACCTGGTAACAGCCTTTCAATACCTCAAGGAAAGAACAAGGGACAATGGAGGTGAAATCTAAGGAAAATGTCTTGTACAGTGAGGGTGCTGAGGCAGTGGCACAGGTTGCCAGAGACATGGTGGATGTGCTGGCCCTTTCAAGGTGAGCCTGGCTCAGACTCTGAGCAACTTGATCTAGCTGTGGATGGTCAGCATGGGGGAGTCGGATCACATCGCAAACCTACCTGCATACAAGCAGCGCACCAACGTGGGGTGCATGATGTTCATTACCTGCTGGACACATCTCACACCACTGACTGGAGGAGCCCAGGCAATCCTTCAACTCCATCAGGCTAGACAAAATGAAATCAAGAAGAGACGCAGAACAGAAATTTAAAACACAACAAGGATGACACACAATGACCC
>NW_011181379.1:0-502 GCF_000146605.3 Meleagris gallopavo
CCCGTGCCTACCTGCCCCTTGGCTTTTACAGAGCCCGTCCTTTATCTAACAGTCTCGGTTTCTTATCGGCCGTCCCAAGGAGTCACCTCACCACCCAGACAGGACCGCTGAAATCAGCGGGGTGCAGCTATCCTGTCCAGGGCAGTAGGGAGACACCCAAAGAGGCAATAATAATCCCGGACGAGCCCCCAAATTGTTGGAAATATCCAAATAATTTTGTCAGGACGGTATCTCTGATAAAAGCAGATTTTATTTGCGATTGCAATGGCGGGCGTCCCGCAAGCAGGAGAGCACCTATGGACACAACATGACAGCCTTTATACCCTGTTTTCTCCCCCTTGCCTCCCCCTCTCCCCTGTTCCCACTGGCTGGTACTACCAGGTTCACAATCTTATCAGAGGATTTTACATTTTGTTATTTACTTGTTAATTTGTTTTGTTATCTGGTGTCAGTCAGTCACCATCCTGTTGTTTCCAAGATGTCGTCAGTGCTCTTCTTGTCG
>NW_011181380.1:0-307 GCF_000146605.3 Meleagris gallopavo
AGCGGTTATTTGCGGTATAAAATGTCGTATATTTGCGATAAAACTGGCATTTCTTGGAGAAAATATCATATTTTTGGGGAAAAATGTACTATTTCTTGGAAAAGGTGTCATATTTAAGGGAAGAAATCAGGTATTTCTGGAGAAAATGTCATGTTTCAGGATAAAATAGATATTTCTGATGAAAAACGTAGAGTCTTCGGTGATAAAACTGGTATTTCTGGAGCAAAATATCATATTTTGGGAGAAAACTCGTATTTCTTGAAGAAAATGTCATGTTTTGGGGGCAAAATTCTGATATTTCTGGGAG
>NW_011181381.1:0-438 GCF_000146605.3 Meleagris gallopavo
ATCTTCATCAATGACCTTGATGAGGGGATAGTGGCCACCCTCAGCAAGTTTGCTGATGAGACGAAGTTGGGAGGATTGGCTGACACGCCTGAAGGCTGTGCTGCCATTCAGCGAGACCTGGACAGGCTGGAGAGCTGGGCAGTAAGAAACCGGATGAGGTTCAACAAAAGCAAGTGTAGGGTCTTACACCTAGGGAGGAATAATTGCATGCACCAATACAGGCTGGGGGGATGAGCTACTGGAGAGGAGCTCTGCAGAGAGGGACCTGGGCGTCCTGGTGGACGACAGGTTGGCCATGAGCCAGCAGTGTGCCCTCGTGGCCAAAGAAGGCCAATGGCATTCTGGGGTGCATTAAGAAGAGCGTGTCCAGCAGGTCGAGGGAGGTGATCCTTCCCTCTACTCTGCCCTGGTAAGGCCTCATCTGGAGTACTGTGTCCA
>NW_011181382.1:0-447 GCF_000146605.3 Meleagris gallopavo
TTCCTATATTCTTCCCAAGTGGTCAGACCCTTTTTCCACATTTCATGGACCTTCGTCTTTCCTTTGAGCTTGCACATGAGCTCCTTGCTCATCCACACAGGTCTCCTGCCACCTTTTCCCGATTTCTTGCTCACAGGGACACACAGATCCCGAGCTTGGAAGAAGAGCTGTTTAAATGCTGACCAGCTCTCAGGGGCCCCCTTTCCTTCTAACACCCGAGCCCACGGGATAGCTCCAAGTAGGTCCCGGAAGAGATCGAAGTTGGCTCTCCTAAAGTCCAGGGTAGCAATCCTACTTATTGCTTTGCTTCTTCCACTCAGGATCTTGAACTCACCATCTCATGATCTCTACAACCCAAACTGCTCCCAAACCTTTACTCCTTAACAGTCCATCCCTGTTGGTGAGAATAAGGTCCAGTAACACTCCTCCTGTGTTGGTTCTCCACCA
>NW_011181383.1:0-514 GCF_000146605.3 Meleagris gallopavo
CGGTGCGTGAGCCCCGTTGGAGTTGGTTTGGGAGGCTGGGGAAGCACGTGTGACTTTGTGTGCATGTGTGCGTGCCGTGCGGTGCTGTGGCGTGTGCGTGCGGTGCCGGGAGGCGTTCCGTGCCAGGGTTGTAAGTGGCGTAGGGTCAACGCGCGTTGGGTAGGGTGGATGTCGGGGGATGTGCGAAGGCGTGGGGAGGTTGGGTCCGGGTTGTACGGTTGTGTGGGTGACGTGCGGGGAATTGCGGGCAGCGTGGGGTCGCGTTGTGGTTGGCCGGCTTTGGGGCTGTGGCCCTTGTTTTCCCATGGTGGCGGGCGGTGGCGGTGGCGTGCAGCTGGGCAAGAGGGGCCGGAGCAGGAGCACGCAGCGTCTACGGCCATCCCACCCTGGCAACGCCCGATCTCGTCCGATCTCGGAGGCTAAGCAGGGTCGGGCCTGGTTAGTACTTGGATGGGAGACCTCCTGGGAATACCGGGTGCTGTAGGCTTTTGGCTGACGGGCTTTTGTTGCCCTC
>NW_011181384.1:0-533 GCF_000146605.3 Meleagris gallopavo
AGAAATTGCTTTACTTCTTGCAATCAGCAAGCGGCATAAGCCATTTCTTCTTCTGAGAAAGGAGTCTTACAGTTTACATATGAATTCAGTGTCCGACATACCCAATCTTTGTCAGACCGATATTTTGGCCAAAATACTGCAGTTCTTTTGATTGGCTCTCTTGTCCATATAACTACACAATATTTAATTATCTTTTTCTTATCTTTCACTTTTATTTGCAGTAATAGTACAGTAATTCTTGGTAAAAACAGTTGGCCATCTAGGCCTGAGTTATAGAATGGCTTGGGTTGGAAAAGACCCCAAGGATCAAGTTCCTCCTAACAGAGGCAGGGCCACCAATCTCCAGATATGGTACTAGACTCAGTTGCTCAGGGCTCCATTCAACCTGGTTTTGAACACCTCCAGGACAAAGCATCCACAGCCTCTCCAGCACTTCTCCACTCTCTGTAAAGAGCTTCCCCACCCATCTAATCTAAACCTTTGCTCCTTAAAACCATTCCCCCTTGTCCTGTCACTATCTACTCAAGTTAAAA
>NW_011181385.1:0-370 GCF_000146605.3 Meleagris gallopavo
ACCCACACCCAAGCAATTATGATAGGTGCTGCAAAAGAAACTCCTCTTCACCTTTTGGATGGAAAGTCACTGACTGTAAATTTCCCCTGTAAAGCTGCGGGGCCTTCTTCCACTCCAACGTCTCTGCTGTCTGACACAACGGGAGCTGCTGTGGCCTCATGCCCGTGCCTGTGCCTCCTCCTGGCTGAGCAGCTTTGTGGGAGGAGAAGAAGCCCACGGGGCCTTGGGCCATAATAAGAACTGCGTCCTGTAAAGGAAAAGCACAGATAAGAGCAAGCAGCAGCACGGCCATCGCAGATCTGGGGGTGGTGCTGTGTTTTCAAGTCTTGGCTATCCTCGCCAGTGGAAGATGATGTCAAAATAGCCATTC
>NW_011181386.1:0-403 GCF_000146605.3 Meleagris gallopavo
GGCGGGGCCAAACGGCGGGCTGCGGGCAGGGGCAGCCCAGAGCTGCCGGCGGCACCATGGCGCTGTACGCGGTGCTCGCCTTCCTCCTCCTCCTCCTCCTCCTCGTCCTCGGCTTGTATCGCTGGATCGGGTCCCGTGGCCCCAATCCCTTCGCCGTCGATACCCGGCGCCCGCCGGCCCCGCTGATCACCGATAAGGCGGTTCGTCGGACGGTGCTGAAAGCAGGTATCCGCATCCCCGTACCGCCCCCCAGGAAGCCCCGGGACCTTCATCCTCGAGCTGCCACGGGACCCCCGTACTTCCCCCGGGGTTCTCCGGATGCCCCGTTCCTATTCCTTCCCCCAGGGTACTTCGCCCCCCGGGACCGCCCATCCTCCATACTCCCCCCGAAGTCGCCCCATCG
>NW_011181387.1:0-477 GCF_000146605.3 Meleagris gallopavo
AATAATTGCATGCACCAATACAGGCTGGGGGATGAGCTGCTGGAGAGGAGCTCTGCAGAGAGGGATCTGGGCGTCCTGGTGGACGACAGGTTGGCCATGAGCCAGCAGTGTGCCCTCGTGGCCAAAAAGGCCAATGGCATTCTGGGGTGCATTAAGAAGAGCATGTCCAGCAGGTCGAGGGAGGTGATCCTCCCCCTCTACTCTGCCCTGGTAAGGCCTTATCTGGAGTACTGTGTCCAGTTCTGGGCTCCCCAGTACAAAAAAGACAGGGATCTCTTGGAAAGAGTCCAGTGGAGGGCCACAAAGATGGTGAAGGGCATGGAGCATTTCTCCTGTGAAGAAAGGCTCAGTGAACTGGGTCTGTTTAGCCTTGAGAAAAGACGACTGAGAGGGGACCTGATCCAAGTTTATAAATATCTGAGGTGTGGCGGCCATAGTGGTGAGGCCAGTCTCTTTTCAGTGGTACGTGGAGACAGG
>NW_011181388.1:0-507 GCF_000146605.3 Meleagris gallopavo
TCCAGTTCAGCACTGGCAGCCGAGGTGCCAGAAGAAGCTGCGTTTCAGTACCGATTACTTCAGAAGCAGCCCGAACCCCCTCATACGCGGCTAAGATCTCCTTTTCAGTTGGAGTGTAGCCCTCTTCTGACCCCCTGTAAGCTCGACTCCAGAATCCCAGGGGTCGGCCTCGGGTCTCTCCTGAGGCTCTCTGCCACAAACTCCAAGTGGGACCTTTCTCTCCAGCAGCAGTGTAGAGGATGTTCTTTATACCCTGTCCCATTCGTACTGGCCCTAGGGCCACGGCACGGGCTATTTCCTGTTTAATCTGTTCAAAGCCTGCTGCTGCTCCGGGCCCCATGTAAACTCATTCTTCATTCGCGTCACATGATAAAGGGGACTTACAATGAGGCTGTAGTTTGGAACATGCATTCTCCAAAAACCCACTACACCCAGGACGATTGTGTCTCTTTCTTATTAGTGGGTGGAGACATGGCACTGATTTTGTCAATCACATCTGTTGGGATG
>NW_011181389.1:0-310 GCF_000146605.3 Meleagris gallopavo
CACAATGCTTCTGATATGCCCACACTTCAGCTTCAAGTCTAGAGGACACTTAGGCTCTGAGGTTAAGTGTCCTGAGACAGGTGGTTTTAGAAACACTGATGCTGCAGTCAGAAAAGCAGCTGCTTAGCAGTTTTAGCATTGGTGAGTTGAATTGTTAGCATTATGTGCAACCTGAATGAGAAATGCATGTTTTAGAGCCTCTAAACCAGAGCATCAGAGTGTTTTCCTAGTTGGAGACTTTCTGCCATTCTGAATGTGGAGAGCTTTGCTCCACAAGATGCATGGAAAGGCTTGGGGGGAGGGTGGAAGA
>NW_011181390.1:0-502 GCF_000146605.3 Meleagris gallopavo
ATTTGCAAGTTCGAGGAGCGACAGCTGTAGTGCTCTCAGGGAGAGCGTTTCAGAAAGTGGGGAGAGATCCTTTCAGGACTGCGGAGAAAAAACCCCCCACTCGCAGGTAGTGCAGGGCGCTGAATTAGCACTTGTCGGCATCGGAATCGCACTCCTTCGCTCTCACGCGTAGAAAGCGGCATTCGCGCTGAAACGCTCCGGAGACTTTGTAGTAGCTGGCCGAGAAATCGCGTTTCTCCCCAAACTCCGCTTTCAGCCGTCAGCAGCGGTCTCGTGTTTCTCGCTTGCCGAGAACGGGCCACTTCAGCCGGCTGCTTTGCTCCGACGAGTGATCGGGTTACTCTCCGCACATCGGAAGGGAGCGGTTTACACTTCGCCTTGGCTACATGCAGAATGCACTACGCCTACCTCTGATTACTATGTCTCTGCCTTTATTTCGAGCCACAATTCATGCTAGTGAGGTTTTCCACTGCTACACATCTGCATTCAGACAGGAAAAGAG
>NW_011181391.1:0-458 GCF_000146605.3 Meleagris gallopavo
TCCTCTGACACCGACACAGGGAAACGGTTCCCGTGCAGAAGCCGTCCTGCGCAGGCAGAGCAGCTCTAAGCTGAGATTCCCGCCTTTACTGAAGTTGCGCTCTCAAGTCTGAAGCTTGTGCCTACCTGAAAGCCATGCTTGCCTTTCCACCAGGGGCTCAGCTCCTTTGCTGGCATAGCAATAACGCACACGATGTCTCCCACCTGCAAGAGATTGCAACGTCAATCCCAGCTTCAGCACGGCTGGGAGGAAAGCACAGCTCAAATGACTGCATCCTTCTGCATTGCCAAATACTGTCGAGCTGGAGAGCAATTGCACCAGTGCAGCTCTTAAGGCATTTGCCGTTGTACAACTGAATTTGGAGGTAGAAGAGTCACTGTGTTACACAGCAGCAGGCTCTCTGCCCAAGGGGATGGAAGAGCTCCAATTATCTACAGACATAAGTCAGCAGAACAGAT
>NW_011181392.1:0-419 GCF_000146605.3 Meleagris gallopavo
TGCCCGGTAGCTACCCTTCCCTCCTCCTTGGCATGACTGCCAGTGCTTTGCCTTCCTCCAGAGAGGTGTTTTGTTCCGACTGGCAGCCACAGACTCCTTCTGGGCTGGCGACCCTGCAGGTGCATGTGTGGTGGAGGCAGCAGCATGCCCAGTAGCTACCCTTTCCTCCTCCCGGGCACGGATGCCAAGATTTTGGCCTCCTGCACACTCGGTGGTCATCTGTGCTTTGCCATGACCTTGTATTTTTTTGCATTTTCATGTTGCTGCAGAGGCTGCTGCTGCTGCATGGGTTGATGTTGGTTTCCTCGGTTTGTTTTCCATGTTGTTTTTCTGTGGTTTCTGCCTTGGTTTCCTGCTCCTTCTGCATTGCAATGCATTGGGTTTTTTTCCAGGGTTGTTTTATTTTCCCTTTTGTTTCT
>NW_011181393.1:0-509 GCF_000146605.3 Meleagris gallopavo
TGTCACCCTCACCGTGAAGACGTTCTTCTGCACGTTTGTGCAGAACTTCCTATTTTGGCCGTTTCCCGTTGTCCTATCACCACGCACGGCTGGAAAGAGCTAGGCCTTGTTCCTTTGCTTCCGTCACCTTAGATAGAGACATTGATCAGATCCCCTCTGCGTCTTCTTTTCTCAAGGCTGAACAGGTCGCTCAGCCTTTCCTCATAAGAGAGGTGCTCCAGGACCTTTATCATCTTCACGGCCCTCGGCTGGACTCTTTCCAGGAGATCCCAACCTTTTTTTGTACCGGGGAGCCCAGAACCGGACGCAATCCTCCAGGTGAGGCCTGACCAGGGCAGAGAGGAGGGAGAGTATCACCTGCCTTGACCTGCTGGCCACGCTCCTTTGAATGCCCTGTAGGATCCCATTGGCCTTCTTGGCCACCAGGGCACCCTGCTGGCTCATGGCCAACCTGTTGTCCACCTGGACCTCCAGGTTCTGCACCGCAGAGCTCCTCTCCAGCAGGTCGT
>NW_011181394.1:0-498 GCF_000146605.3 Meleagris gallopavo
ATGAAGCGCAATTCAGAGCTCTGGGGGAACCCTATTGTGCCGGGCTCTGGAATGGGTAAACGCTGGCGGGTGTGCATCGCCCTTACCTGCTGGGCAGACAATGACCAGTCAGCAAAGTGAGGTTCCGGGGCATGCTGGGAAATGCACATTCCACTTCCTTGCTGTTTCCACAGAGACCAACACATCTCTCCGGGCACTTGTTACGGCACTTGGGAGCACCGCAGCTCTGCTGCCACCTGTTGGACACAATACAGTCATGAAGGCACTGCCCTGCATCCAGGCCTCTTGCACAAACCTGTGCTCCTTGCTCGGAGCACATGGCTGCACTCTGTGCACCATGTTGCTTACCACCAGAGAAGGCTCAGGTACCCAACACCATTTTGGCTTCCATCTTGTCTGAGAACTGCTCATTATGCACCGCCCTCATCTTTGCTTTGGTGAGGTGGGGACTGCCATTGCTTCCTCAGTCCCACAGACCCCTTCCCATCCCACACTGCC
>NW_011181395.1:0-533 GCF_000146605.3 Meleagris gallopavo
GGTCACAAATCAGAATCAGAATTTTAAGGTGTTTGTAATCTGTGCCTTATCAATTTCTACTTCCTTTGAAATGTAAGACACAAACTGACAATCATAAAATGGCTTAGGTTGGAAGAGACAGTAAAGATTCAGTTCCAGCCCACCTGCTGTGGACAGGGTTGCCAACTCCTAGATCAGGCTGCCCGAGGCCCCATCCAACCTGGCCTTAAATGCCTCCAAGGCTTCCCTGGGCAGCCTATGCCAGTGCCTCACCATTCTCTTAGTTAAGAATTTAATCATAACCTAAATCTCTTTTAGATTTAACAAATGTTTAATAATGATAGTGGTCATTGATCACAACCCCAAATTCAAATTTGAATGCCCTGATTCCACCATCCTGTTCCAGTTTAGCCCTTCTACTTTATCATCCAAATTTTCTAACAGGAAAATAGCACAGACATAACACCAGGAACAGTTCCATCCAAACTACAAGCCAGAAAAACAGTACGGAATACAAAGTAAAGGCATAATTCTGACAGCAATAGCAATTCAAA
>NW_011181396.1:0-480 GCF_000146605.3 Meleagris gallopavo
TCAGATATTTATAAACCTGGATCAGGTCCCCTCTCAGTCGTCTTTTCTCTAGGCTAAACAGACCCAGTTCACTCAGCCTTTCTTCATAGGGGAGATGCTCCAGGCCCTTCACCATCTTTGTGGCCCTCCGCTGGACTCTTTCCAAGAGATCCCTGTCTTTTTTGTACTGGGGAGCCCAGAACTGGACACAGTACTCCAGATGGGGCCTTACCAGGGCAGAGCAGAGGGGGAGGATCACCTCCCTCGACCTGCTGGACACACTCTTTTTAATGCACCCCAGAATGCCATTGGCCTTTTTGGCCACGAGGGCACACTGCTGGCTCATGGCCAACCTGTCGTCCACCAGGACGCCCAGGTCCCTCTCTGCAGAGCTCCTCTCCAGCAGCTCATCCCCCAGCCCTGTATTGGTGCATGCAATTATTCCTCCCTAGGTGTAAGACCCTACACTTGCTTGTGTTGACCTCATCCGGTTTCTTACTG
>NW_011181397.1:0-469 GCF_000146605.3 Meleagris gallopavo
GGACCTGGGCGTCCTGGTGGACGACAGGTTGGCCATGAGCCAGCAGTGTGCCCTCGTGGCCAAAAAGGCCAACGGCATTCTGGGGTGCATTAAGAAGAGCGTGTCCAGCAGGTCGAGGGAGGTGATCCTCCCCCTCTACTCTGCCCTGGTAAGGCCTCATCTGGAGTACTGTGTCCAGTTCTGGGCTCCCCAGTTCAAAAGACAGGGATCTCTTGGAAAGAGTCCAGCAGAGGGCCACAAAGATGGTGAAGGGCCTGGAGCATCTCCCCTATGAAGAAAGGCTGAGTGAACTGGGTCTGTTTAGCCTTGAGAAAAGAAGACTGAGAGGGAACCTGATCCAGGTTTATAAATATCTGAGATGTGGCGGCCATAGCGGTGAGGCCAGTCTCTTTTCAGTGGTACGTGGAGACAGGACGAGGGGAAACAGACATCAGCTGCAGCATAGGAAGTTTCGCACCAATGTGCACAA
>NW_011181398.1:0-310 GCF_000146605.3 Meleagris gallopavo
TCCTAAGCCATTTGTTCAAGAGATGGGTTTTTAGGCTCATCCCACTATCGTTTCCTGCCACTGAAGGTACAGATGTAATAACCACCTGCACACCTGTTCGTTCAACTACCCGCCCCAGTCGCCTGAAATCATCTTTGATAGCCTTTCAGGCTTTTCTTACCAACTTCTTCACTGCCAGCCTGAACTATCAATAGTGGATAGTAGTCAGAAGGGCAGATCAGTCTGGGAAGTCTCCTAGCAACGTCTCTGACTCGAGCCCCAGGGAGGCAGGCACACCGTCTCTGCGGGTAGGTCGGGCTGGCATATAGGG
>NW_011181399.1:0-425 GCF_000146605.3 Meleagris gallopavo
GGAACTGGGATTGTTTCTGTGGGAGAAGAGAAAGCTCTGGAGATAGCTCATGACAGCCTTCCAAGACTCGAAGGGAGCGCATAAGCAGGAGGGGGCAACGGCTGTTGAGGAGGGTGGATAGCGATAGGACAAGGGGAAATGGTTTTGAAGTGAGACAGGGGAGGTTTAGGTTGGTTATTAGGAGGAAGCTTTTCACGCACAGGGTGGTGACGCACTGGAATGTTTGCTTGAGTGTCACTTCCAGGATGATCTGCTCCATGATCCGTGACCAGCACAGAGGTGAGACTGACATGCTGGTAGTTCCCCGCGTCACACTTTGTATCCTTCCTAAGAGGTGTGCTGTCACCTTTTTTCTCCTCACCAGGGACTTGACCTGACTGCCTCGACTTCTGAAATACCATGGAGAGTGGCTCGGTGACTGCAGC
>NW_011181400.1:0-417 GCF_000146605.3 Meleagris gallopavo
ATGTCTTTTCATTTTCTGGTAGTTCATTATATGGTGGGGCCTCTTTAGCACGTGATACCTCTTCTGCTGGCGGTGTTCCAAACTTTTTGCCTTCAGGCCAGTCCATGATTACCTCTAGGATTCCTGGACGGTTGAGATTCCCCATCCGCGCTCGCTGCGTAATCAGTGCAATCCACTTACTCCAAGTGGCATCAGTCGCATGATGGGTGGAGGGACCCTTTCCCTTGAACATCCAGTTCAGCACTGGCAGTCGAGGTGCCAGGAGGAGCTGTGTTCTGTACCGATTACTTCGGAAGCAGCCCGAACCCCCTCATACGCGGCTAAGATCTCCTTCTCATTTGGAGTGTAGCACTCTTCAGACCCCTCTGTACGCCCGACTCCAGAATCCCAGGGGTCGGCCTCGGGTCTCTCCTGAGG
>NW_011181401.1:0-387 GCF_000146605.3 Meleagris gallopavo
ACAGCCATCCAGCTTGAGATCCTCCAGAAAAGCAGAGCTCACAGCTCTGAAAGAAAGCAGGAATCACTCACCCCATTCTAAGGGCTCACCCCACACCCCAAAGGAAGCAGTCTCCAGATTCACATGCTGCTCTTACAGCTAGCAGCCCTTCAGTGCACTTGCGATCCCCCAAAAAGACAAGATCACAGCCCTGAAAGAAAAAAAGAACCACTTACCCCATTCCAAGGACCAATACTCCCCCACACTCTCAAGTGAAGGAAGCAGCTTCCAGCTCCAAATACCTAACAGCCCTTAAGTACGCTCAGGGTTCCCTGCTAAAAAACAGAGAGAGCAGCTCCACAATGGAGGAGAAAAGACAAAAAAAAAAAAAAAAATACAACTACAACT
>NW_011181402.1:0-544 GCF_000146605.3 Meleagris gallopavo
TGGCGACATGGTACCCCAGAAAGAATTGAGTCAGATAATGGGACTCATTTTAAAAATTCTCTTGTAGGTACCTGGGCTAAAGGTCATGGTATTGAGTGGATTTACCATATTCCCTACCATGCACCAGCCTCAGGTAAGATTGAACGATACAATGGGTTGTTAAAAACTATGCTGAAAGCAATGGGAGGCGGTACATTTAAGCACTGGGAGAAGCATTTGGCAGAAGCCACCTGGTTAGTCAATACCAGAGGATCTATCAATCGTGGTGGTCCAACCCAGTCCAGCTCCCTACATACCGTAGAGGGAGATAAAGTCCCTGTTGTACATGTAAAGAATATGTTGGGAAAGGCAGTTTGGGTTATTCCAGCCTCTGAGAAGGACAAACCTCTTCGTGGAACTGTTTTTGCCCAGGGACCTGGGTCCACTTGGTGGGTGAGGCAGGAAAACGGGGATGTTCAATGTGTACCGCAAGGGAACTTGATGTTGAGGGAGTGCAGTCAGTAATTCCTAGTGCGTGTGTTTATATTTTGTTTGTATATATTAA
>NW_011181403.1:0-484 GCF_000146605.3 Meleagris gallopavo
GAATGCGGCTTTCAGCCGTCAGCAGCGGTCTCGTGTTTCTCGCTTGCCGAGAACGGGCCACTTCAGCCGGCTGCTTTTCTCCGACGAGTGAGCGGGCTCCTGTGCGCACATCGGAAAGGTTTGCACTTCGCCTTGGCTACATGCAGAATGCACTCGACTAGCTCTGAATACTATGTCTCTGCTTTACTTGGAGCCACAATTCGACCCAGTGAGGTTTTCCACTACTGCACATCCGCATTCAGACAGGAAAAGAGTGGAAGGGAAAACAAGCTCTAAAAAGGAATTTGCAAGTTTCAGGCGCGACAACCGTAGTGCTCTCAGGGAGAGCGTTTCAGACAGTGAGGAGTAATCATTTCAGGAGTTCGGAGAAAAACCCCCCACTGGGAGGTATTGCAGGAGGCTGAATTCGCACTTGTCTGCATCGGAATCGCACTCCTTCGCTCCTCACGCGTAGAAAGCGGCATTCGCGCTGAACCGCTCCGGA
>NW_011181404.1:0-304 GCF_000146605.3 Meleagris gallopavo
TTAGTGGGCTGTGGGGGGGAAGGGGGTGGAACAGAGTCTCTACGAGGCAGGAAGAGCATCTGGGGGTGGAGGGAGGGGTGGGAGGGAAGAGCCAGGGCTTGTGGGTTGTGGCTTCTATTGGGCAGAACAGAGGTCCGGCTGGGGGGATTGGAGGTCCAAATGAGGTCAAAATGACTCCAGGGGTCAGTGAGCAGCGCACAGGGGGGTAACAGGAGACTCTAGGGGTCAGGAAAAGGGGCCAGGAGGTGGGGGGGAGAAGGGAGGACACGGGGACCCTGGGAGTCAACGAGAGGGGAATGGGGGC
>NW_011181405.1:0-402 GCF_000146605.3 Meleagris gallopavo
GAGTGGCATAAACAACCTACTCCTGTACTTCAAGCACGGGTAAGAGAGTTACAAGACAAATCAACCACCAAGGTGAACTTCTCCAAAAAGGTGATTGCTCCAGTTGCTGCAGACAATGAAGGTAACAAATAGAGGGGCCCTGCCCCCAGCCAGGGGGGGGAAAGGGATAATAGAGTTTATTGGACTGTGTGGATTAGATGGCCTGGCACATCAGAATCACGAAAATATAAGGCACTGGTGGATACTGGTGCACATTGCACTCTAATGCCCTCGAGTCACCAAGGGACAAAATCAATTTATATTCATGGGGTGACTGGAGGTTCCCAAGAGCTGACTATGTTGGAGGCCGAAATCAGCCTCACTGGTAAAGACTGGCAAAAACACCCTATTGTGACTGGCCCA
>NW_011181406.1:0-506 GCF_000146605.3 Meleagris gallopavo
AATAGGGCATATGTCTTCTCATTTTCGGGTAGTTCATTATATGGTGGGGCCTCTTTAGCACGTGATATCTCTTCTGCTGGTGGTGTTCCAAACTTTTTGCCTTCAGGCCAGTCCATGATCACCTCTAGGATTCCTGGACGGTTGAGATTCCCCATCCGCGCTCGCTGCGTAATCAGCGCAATCCACTTACTCCAAGTGGCATCAGTAGCATGATGGGTGGAGGGACCCTTTCCCTTGAACATCCAGTTCAGCACTGGCAGTCGAGGTGCCAGAAGGAGCTGTGTTTCTGTACCGATTACTTCGGAAGCAGCCCGAACCCCCTCATACGCGGCTAAGATCTCCTTCTCAGTTGGAGTGTAGCACTCTTCAGACCCTCTGTACGCCCGACTCCAGAATCCCAGGGGTCGGCCTCGGGTCTCTCCTGAGGCTCTTGCCACAAACTCCAAGTGGGACCTTTCTCTCCAGCAGCAGTGTAGAGGATGTTCTTCGCATCCTGTTCCATCCGT
>NW_011181407.1:0-531 GCF_000146605.3 Meleagris gallopavo
TGCCACTGTTTGTGCTTGGGCCACCCCGTCTTCGGAAGGTGGGTCAGATCTTTTACCCACCCCTGAATCGGCAGAGTGGTCTTGACTATAACTTCAGCCGTTTCAGTTATTGGCTCTACTGCCTGCAGTGCTGAATCGGCAGCCAATAACTGCTTTTCAATCATACTGTATCTCTCTTCTGCTCCGTGCCAAACCCGAGACCAGAAACCAATGGGGGTCCAAACAGAACTCGGGCGTTGTTGCCACAGGCCACAACCAAAGACATCTTGAGTGATGTGAACATCTAACTCGGCTGGGAGGGTAGGATCAAATAGACCCAATGCCTGGGCTTGTTAACTGCCAGTTTCGCCTGTTGAAAAGCGTCCTGTTCTGTTTCCCCCAGTCCCAAAGCTGCCCCTTTTTGTGAGTCTAGACAGTGGTCTTAGCAGCTGCGCTAGGTGAGGTATAAAAGAACGCCGATAACCCAATACACCTAGAAACTTTTGCAGCTGCTCCGATGTTGTAGGGACTGGGAACGCCTGAACCTTATCG
>NW_011181408.1:0-651 GCF_000146605.3 Meleagris gallopavo
CTGAAGGGCTGCTAGGTGTAAGAGCAGCATCTGAATCTGGAGACTGCTTCCTTTGGGGTGTGGGGTGAGCCCTTAGAATGGGGTGAGTGATTCCTGCTTGATTTCAGAGCTGTGAGCTCTGCTTTTCTGGAGGATCTCAAGCTGGATGGCTGTAATTCATGTGCTAATTGCATCCATGCGGTGGGTGTTTTTTGAGGGCATTGTGTGCATCCTTGTTGTGTTGTAAATTATGTTCTGCGTCTCTTCTGATTTCATTTTGCAGCCTGATGGAGTTGAAGGATTGCCTGGGCTCCTCCAGTCAGTGGTGTGAGATGTGTCTAGCAGGTAATGAACACGATGCACCCCATGTTGGTGCGCTGCTTGTATGCAGGTAGGTTTGCGATGTGATCCGACTCCCCCATGCTGACCATCCACAGCTAGATCAAGTTGCTCAGAGTCTGAGCCAGGCTCACCTTGAAAGGGCCAGCACATCCACCATGTCTCTGGCAACCTGTGCCGCTGCCTCAGCACCCTCACTGTACAAGACATTTTCCTTAGATTTCACCTCCATTTTCCCTTGTTCTTTCCTTGAGTATTGAAAGGCTGTTAGCAGGTTCCCCTTGGACGCCTTCACTTCTCCAGGAGGCTGAACAGCCAGCTCTCCTTGCTTAC
>NW_011181409.1:0-513 GCF_000146605.3 Meleagris gallopavo
CAGGTCGCACAGGTAGGCGTCCAGGCGAGACTTGAATATCTCCAGAGAAGGAGACTCCACAACCTCCCTGGGCAGCCTGTTCCAGTGCTCCATCACCCTCACCGTGAAGAAGTTCTTACGCACATTCGTGCCAAACTTCCTATGCTGCAGCTTATGTCCGTTTCCCCTCGTCCTGTCTCCACGTACCACTGAAAAGAGACTGGCCTCACCGCTATGGCCGCCACACCTCAGGTATTTATAAACCTGGATCAGGTCCCCTCTCAGTCGTCTTTTCTCAAGCCTAAACAGACCCAATTCACTTAGCTTTTCATCATAGGGGAGATGCTCCAGGCCCTTCACCATCTTTGTGGCCCGCCGCTGGACTCTTTCCAAGAGATCCCTGTCTTTTTTGTACTGGGGAGCCCAGAACTGGACACAATACTCCAGATGAGGCCTTACCAGGGCAGAGTAGAGGGGGAGGATCACCTCCCTCGACCTGCTGGACACGCTCTTCTTAATGCACCCCAGAATGCC
>NW_011181410.1:0-395 GCF_000146605.3 Meleagris gallopavo
GGGTCAGATGTCTTTGCTTGTGTGGTCTGCCACAGTGATGGCCCATGGCAGAACTGGAGCACTCGTGTGTGCTGCTCTGATTGAGCACAGGGAATGGAAGAGCATCCTGTCCATGCTGTGCTGTGCTTTCTGTGCTCTCTTTGTTCCTTATCCTTCTCTGATACATTGTAAATACATTGTCAGATAACTTGAGCTTTCTCATGACAGTGTTGTGCTGGAGGGGAGCTGTTTGATTCCATTGTTTCTAAGGACCACCTTTCCCAAGAGGAAGCTCGAGTCTTTTTTTCAGCAGATTGTTTCAGCGATGGCTGATGTTCACAGTCAGGGGTATGGCCACAGAGACCTCAAGCCAGTAAGTCTGAGCTGTGTTCAGTCTTTCCTAAATAATAATGAAG
>NW_011181411.1:0-477 GCF_000146605.3 Meleagris gallopavo
CCCTCCCTCTGCTCTCTCCCAATTCCTCCCTCCAGTTCCTGCCAAACCCTTCACCCTCTGTTCCCCCTCCACACACACGATGTCTCCAGGTCACTCTCCTGTTACCCCCTCCCTTATCGCAGCCAATTGCCCCTCACTTGGATCTGCTTCAGCCCTTCTCCTTCAGTCCCCGTTCCCCTCCATCACCACCCAACATGGAGTCCCCAAATCTCCTCCCTTAGGCACCTCAAATCTCCTCTCTGATGACCCATGACACCCTCTGTTGATTCAAGAAGCCCTCTGACCGTCAGTGAAGATCTCTGGTGATCAATGGAGCCCTCTGACAGCCAACAAAGCCTTCAGATGACCACTGACAATCTCTGATGGCAAACTGAGCCCTCGATGATCAGCGGTTGCTGCTTCAAGCGCAGGAAAGGGAAGGGAAGGGTGAGAAAGATATTTGACTGTTGGTGATAGCAAGCTTTGCTCATCGTGGCA
>NW_011181412.1:0-421 GCF_000146605.3 Meleagris gallopavo
GGACGAATTGTGCCACGAAATATAGGCAGAGACATAGTATTCAGAGCTAGTCGTGTGCAATCTGCATGTAGCCAAGGCGAAGTGCGAAACCGCTCCTTTCCGATGCACGCACAGGAGCCCGCTCACTCGTCGGAGAAAAGCAGCCGGCTGAAGTGGGTCGTTCTCAGCAAGCAAGAAACACGAGACCGCTGCTGACAGCTCAAAGCGGCCTTTGGGGGAAAAGAGAGATTTCTCGGCCAGCTACGGCAAAGTCTCCGGAGCGGTTCAGAGCGAATGCCGCTTTCTACGCGTGAGAGCGAAGGAGTGCGATTCCGATGCCGACAAGTGCGAATTCAGCCTCCTGCACTACCTGCGAGTGGGGGGTTTTTTCTCCGCAGTCCTGAAGGCAACTCCTCACTTTCTGAAACGCTCTCCCTGAGAG
>NW_011181413.1:0-436 GCF_000146605.3 Meleagris gallopavo
AGGGTGGGGAAATATGGGGACAGTGTGCTGTCGGGCAGCACGAAGAACATGTCATGCCTTCCAAGAGACATCTGGGGAACATAGCAGCACGCAGCTGGTGCCATTGAGAACAAGGAGTCCAAGCACCGGGCCACTTTACAGCCTGGGTGGGCAGCTCAGCTCCTCGCAGTGGGCATTCATCTCCAAGTACACTTTGCTATTCATCCCATTCCTGTTCTATAAATAGATGGGGAATAGCAAAAAAAAAACAAAACCACCTGGGAATTCTCGCAAGCAGTGTGAATGTGGAAATAACCACCTCCTGGGACCACCAAAAGTGGCATCAGTACGATGCAGGACTGGCAAAGACATGCGAGTCAACCTGATGGGGCTAACAGAAAAAGGGCCTCAGAGCTGGGGCACTGCTGCAGCCATCTCCCAAGAGGCCCCAGGGGAA
>NW_011181414.1:0-380 GCF_000146605.3 Meleagris gallopavo
GAGTATGTAAAAAAGCCAAGGAGAGCAAAGCAAAAATCACTTGAAATCCTCACAAACAGAGGGGAATACACTCAGGAAAGGAAAAGCAGTTCCAAGAATAGAAACAAAAGGGAAAATAAAACAACACTGGAAAAAAACCCAATGCATTGCAATGCAGAAGGAGCAGGAAACCAAGGCAGAAACCACAGAAAAACAACACGGAAAACAAACCGAGGAAACCAACATCAACCCATGCAGCAGCAGCAGCCATTGCAGCAACATGAAAATGCAAAAAAATACAAGGTCGTGGCAAAGCACAGATGACCACCGAGTGTGCAGGAGGCCAAAATCTTGGCATCCGTGCCCGGGAGGAGGAAAGGGTGCTACTGGGCATGCTGCTG
>NW_011181415.1:0-454 GCF_000146605.3 Meleagris gallopavo
ATGAAAAGAGCACAGGATAGGAGCAAGGGCTCCCACATTTCAGAAAAGGCACAAGGGAGGTTGTGCCCATCTCGGGGCTTGTGGCAGCATTGCAGGGCAGCCCCACAGAGGTAACCTCGAGCTGATGTCTCCTGGACAGCAAAGTCATTCCTATGTCTAGAAACAACCGCGCTGCACAGAGCTTGAGCAGGGCACTGGGAGGCATGGGCAGCACGGTCCTAAGGAAACTTGCCTAGGAGAGGATCAGTGGCAGAACTGGAGACCAAAATACTCCCCCTTCTGCACTGGTGATGCCAGAAGCACCAGGAAGCCTTCCCCAGCTGCCCACACACCTCCCACACAGCACAGTCACAGAGTGTAACTCTCAGCCTCCTGGATCTCTCAGCAACATGAGTCCATGTCCGGAGAGATGAACCTCTGCTGTGCAGAGCTGTGGCTGCAGGAGGAGCAGCTC
>NW_011181416.1:0-542 GCF_000146605.3 Meleagris gallopavo
CTGGTGGGATGTGCCACATCTTTGTGAGGCAATCGGTGTTTGTGAGGGCCAATGGCATATATTCTGGATCGAAATGGTCTTTCCGCAGTAAAATGCCAAAAGTCTGGGAGTAAGTGTCATGATGAGGAATGTAATGGAGTGTAACTGGGAGGAACTGGGAGGAATTTCTCGGAGTCGTGGGATTTGTGGGTGCATATGTCCCATTTAGGGAAGGAAAGGAGTATTTCTTAGCCAAACTGCCATAGCATTTAGGGAAAATGTCCTATCCTTGGGAGAGAAGTGGTATTTGTGGGAGAAGATGTCCTATTCTTGGTTGCAAGTGTCCTATTTGGTCTTGTCATCTAGTCTTTTTGGGAGAAAAAGTGAGTTGGTTGAAGAAAACAGGTATGCCTGGGAGAAAATACCATCTTTTTGGAAGCACAGGCCCAATTTCCAAGTGAAATGTGGTATTTCTGGGAGAAAATGACAAGTGCGTGGGAGAAAAGTGGGCAATAGTGGGAAAGACTGACTTCTCTTGGAGGGCAAGTGTGGTATTTTGGTGT
>NW_011181417.1:0-435 GCF_000146605.3 Meleagris gallopavo
AGGCTGCGTGCTCTGAAATGCTGGTAACAGTTTGAGTGTCGGAAGTGGCCATGACCTTTCTGCTGCTATCAGTTCATTCCGGGGGAATAACTGCAGCTGACTGCAGCGTTGGTTTTGTTGTTCCATCCCCACAAAAGATATTCGGAGAATCTGAGAATCTGTTTTTTTCTGCTCCTATTATTAGTATTACTGCATTATTAGGATGATGACTCATTGATGTACGTAGATTGCTCTGAAAGGAATGCCTCCTATTTATTTCCATAGAAATGACAACAGATACATAGAGTGAATTCTCAGCTTCAAAACTCTGTTTGTCAACACTGTTACCAACATTAGCTATGCTTTTTTTCAGTGTTGAACGAGTGCCTGCATGCTGTGCTTGTTTAAAAAGAAAAAAAAAAAATCTGGCTGTTTGGGTGGTATGTTTTTGCATTA
>NW_011181418.1:0-442 GCF_000146605.3 Meleagris gallopavo
CTGCCATCAGTCCCTCTTTGCACTCAAGACTCTCCTGTTTTCTCAGGAATCTCCTTTGTTGCACTACGGGAATGGTATTGCCATTAGCTACCGCAACCACCGCCAACCAAACCAAAACAAAAAGAACTTTCAGAAAGACCCCCAAAAAACCCCACTCTGTTTGCCATGATGAAAATGCATGTGCAAAAGCACAGCACTCACCCATGGCAAGCAAAGCATCCAGCAGGTCTGCTGACATCTCAGATTTAATGCAGTGCCTCAGGATACATCAAAGGCTGGACGAAGAGTCCATGATATAAAGACAGTGATAACTGGCATCAAAAAATATTTGACTCCGTAATGCTGGCACTCGGGATGTGGGGAGAAAAAAGAGCAAAAAGAGGATACGGGTAAGAAAGAAAAGCAGAAGAGGAGTACAGATGCAGGAGTGAGGGAGGATACA
>NW_011181419.1:0-316 GCF_000146605.3 Meleagris gallopavo
TCTGTTTAAATTTTCAGGGTCTTTCAGGTGTTCTGGAGTAAAGTTCCATGACACCGAAGATTTCCATCTCTCTAAAGTCTCCCCCAGGCCTCTCCACATTCCCTGCCACTCAGTATTTACTGCTTTTGGGGCAGACTTCCTCAAAATATAATAAATACTAATAATAAGTGAAATGGTGAGCAGTACATTCACAGAGATTAATAACGTGATCAGGTGAGCATTGAAAATCTGCATAAAGAATTCAAAGGAGAGGCTGGAAACCTGCTTAAGAATACCCAAACCCTACGTAAAATTAAGCAGCTCCCTCTGGAATGGT
>NW_011181420.1:0-412 GCF_000146605.3 Meleagris gallopavo
ATTGCCTCCTTTCTTTTCTCCGGGCACCGCTGAAAACAGAGCAGCTCTGTCTTCGTTACATCCTCCCTTCGGGTATTTGTACGCGTTGTTGAGAGCCCCCTCGAGGCTTCACTTCTTCAGCTTTAGCTGCCGCAGCACTTCATAGGAAAGATGTTCCAGTTCCTTCATCATCTTTGTGACCCTCTATTGGATTCTTTCCTGCATGTCCACGTCTCACTTGTACTACATGTCTAGAATTAGACTCAGTAGTCCCAGGCGTGGTCTCACTGCTGATTAGCAGAGAGAAAGGATCACTTCTCTTGACTGCTGTTGATGCTTTGCCCAGTGCAGCCTAGGATCACAGAATCAAGAATCATAGAATGGCTTAGGTTGGAAGGGACCTCAAAGCCCAGCCAGTTCCAACTCCCTGCCA
>NW_011181421.1:0-521 GCF_000146605.3 Meleagris gallopavo
CTTCGTCAGATCCGTATTTTGGCCAAAATACTCATTTTCCTTGTAAAGGCTCTCTAGGCCAAATTTGGGTACAGTATTTAAACATCTCCTTCCTGTCCTTGTCCCTAGTCTTAGGGTTGCTTTTCCAATTTTGAAGCATTTCTCCCAAGGGGCTATTTCTAGGCACCTTTTCGAGGACCTTTTTCCCCTGCTCTCGGGAACTCCTATTACCATCCCTCCAGAATGCTACCGTGAACTCCCCAGCTCACAGGTTACCGCACCCTGATTCTCGGATTTTGGGCCCAATCCCTCAGCACTACTATACTCCTATCTCTCGGATCAATAGGGGTGCACTGCTGGCACGTCGTCAAGCGCACAGGGTGCCGCACACCAACAGCTCCCTCCCGAGACTCTTCCTTCCACCAACACAGCCCGCTCCGTCCGTCCCTGGCCGTGCCCCTCGCGGGACACGGAGCCGCAGGTCGGGACTCCGCTCTCGCTTCGCACTGAACGTGCGTCTCAGTCACACACACTCCAGAGTC
>NW_011181422.1:0-473 GCF_000146605.3 Meleagris gallopavo
CTGCGAGGGGAGCAGAGCGGCCCTCTCGGCTGCTTTGGGACACGCCTGAGCACCCCTGCGTGTCACCGGGCAGCAGGTCCACAGCCAGTCTCCTCTGACCAGATCTCTCCTTCTCAATTCCAGAGCACTTTCCTGAACTGCCACGCCTCCCCAGCTGGATCCACGCCACCTTGCCGGTGGATAAATGAGGAGGGAACAAGTGAGGACAAGAGGAAGGCAAGGTGAGACTGCACGCTCAGGGTAGGGTCTGCACGGGGTGTTTCCCCAACCCGACAAGAGCCCATTCCCCAACCCCAGGCAGTCACCGTTCAGGGCACGTGAACGCAGCACGTGGAGGGGTGGGATGGGGCTGCCGGGAGCCCCCAGTTCACAGGGCTGGCCCCTCTCCAGCCCTCACAAAAGCACCAGCGCAACCCGAGAGCTGTGCGTGGGGAAGGCTGCCTTGCAGCCGAGGGTCCCTGGCTCGGGGTTGC
>NW_011181423.1:0-430 GCF_000146605.3 Meleagris gallopavo
CGCTTGAGCTCTGCCTGAGTAGCTCGCTTGTTGCACTTGTGCACCAACTGAGTACGTTTGTTTTTGCATCCTCTTGTGCAGCATCTTGTAGGTAAGCTGAGACAGTGTGGGAGAGACGGGTGGGCAGTGAGGGCTTGAGAAGTGCTGGCTGGCGGAGCTCATAGTATCGTATTGCTCACTCTTGTCCATCAGAAGTAATTTTCACCCAGTCCATGCATTCCAAAACAATCCCTAAAGGTGGCATTTGTCCCCTGGATTTTCCCTCGTCCCCGTTGCTAAATTGTGCAAGCTCACTGACCGGCTCTTTCTCTCTCCTCTCCTCTCCCCCTCTGCCTGCTGGCCTGGTGCAGCTTTTGCTCGTGGAAGATCAGAGCAAAGTGACAAGGAACGGCTGCAGATTCAAGGGATTTCTCTAAGTTGTTCTGATCTC
>NW_011181424.1:0-343 GCF_000146605.3 Meleagris gallopavo
TCAATGTCATAATTACTTGTTGTGGAATTGTGTTCATATATAACTACCTAAGGGCATTGACGGAGACACCTGCATGGTACCTGTATGCAATGTGGTATGGTTTGAATTTTGACATTTACATCCCAGATGGAATGGCTAATTTTACGAACAGCACCATGTTCAGACCAGTCTCCAGGCTTTCTTATCGGTTTGTCAGATGGTTTTCAAATCTCGAATTAATACTCATGTTGGGGTGCGTGCTATTGCTTTCCTGGATTGTATTCCTTTACAAAGGGAAGGAGTCTCCTCCAGAACCAGAGAATGCTGACTGGCAGGGAATATGGAGAGGTTTAGGAAAGATCTT
>NW_011181425.1:0-394 GCF_000146605.3 Meleagris gallopavo
GTCTCCCATTCCCCAGACCCTCTCACTATCCTCCAGGGTGTGGGATTCCTGAGGGAGAGCCTTTTCACTGAAGACGGAAGAAGGCATTCAGTATCTCTGCCTTCTCAGCATCCCCCGTTACCAGAACCCCCCCCTCACTTAGTAAAGGCCCCACATTCTCTCTACTTTTCCTTTTGCTGTTAACATACTTGAAGAAGCCTTTTTTATTATCCTTTATCACTTTAGCCAGATTCAATTCCAGATGGGCGTTAGCCTTCCTTGTTGCATCTCTGCAGGCCCTGACTACATTCCTATATTCTTCCCAAGTGGTCAGACCCTTTTTCCACATTTCATGGACCTTCTTCTTTCCTTTGAGCTTGCGCATGAGCTCCTTGCTCATCCACACAGGTCTCTT
>NW_011181426.1:0-464 GCF_000146605.3 Meleagris gallopavo
AATCGGTACAGCAGTTATTGGAACAGGCGCGCGCTTCCTGAGATTGGAATGTTCACAAGTTGCTTGTCTAGAACCTGTGTGCTCCAGCTCTTCTGTGTGCATGCTAGGAGCAGTGATCCCCCCTGCACCCAGTGCTGCAATGAAGGCACGTCGGCTTTCTAACCAGTCATTTGGAGTGGCAAGTTTAAGTCATGGATTTTGCTGACAAAGTGAACATCCATAAGACCAGGTGGCTACGTAATGCAACACGCTCACTTCAGGCAACACCATTTCTTCACTTCAGATGCACTAGTAAAGGATTTCCAGATATGAGGCAATACTTCTGTTAAACAGTTATTTCCTTGGTATTTCTACTCAGCACCACAATATGCTGAGCTGCAAGGCATGCAGATAGATGGCTCTGTCAGCATTGTAGTGCGGGATACTGTGACCAGATTTTATAATTTAAGTGACATACAGTTGTA
>NW_011181427.1:0-316 GCF_000146605.3 Meleagris gallopavo
AGACCCTTCTGGGTGAATCCAGGGACCCCCTGGATCAACATGAGGCCCCCCTGGACCTCTGGGACACCCCCAGACCCTTCTGGATGACTCCAGGACCACTCAGACCCACATGAGGTCTCTCCGGACCCTACCAGACTCCCCTGGGACATCTCCAGATCATCCCAGTGGCTCCTCAGAGCTCCTGGAGCCATCCTGGGAGCTTCCAGATCCTTTCAAGGGACCCCCGTGGCCAACCTGGGACCCCTGATGCCCAAACCCTTCTAGGACCATCTCCAGGTTTTTCTGCAGGACTCCAGGGATGGGAAAAGGGGAGTTG
>NW_011181428.1:0-511 GCF_000146605.3 Meleagris gallopavo
GTGTCACTGCAGCCCACAGCTTGGTGTCCTTAGGGTGCACTCAACCCCACTGTTGATGTCCCTGATGAAGGGGAAACCCAGATGCTTGTACCAACTGGGCGTAGAAGCCCTTGGGAGCAGCCCTGCGGAGGACTCGGGGATCCTGGTGGACAAAGAGCTGGACATAAGCCAGTAGTGTGCACTTGCAGCCCAGAAGGCCAACTGTATCCTGGGCTGCATTCAAAGAGGAGCGACCAGCAGGGAGAGGGAGGTGATTGTCCCCCTCGACTCGGCTCTGGTGCGGCCCCATGTGCAGCACTGCGTCCAGGCCTGGGGCTCCAGCACAGGAATGATGTGGAGCTTTTGGAGCAGGTCCAGAGAAGGGCCACGACGATGATCAGAGGGCTGGGAGCACCTCTCTTAAGAAAGAAATGTGAGGGACTGGGATTGTTCTGTGGGAGAAGAGAAAGCTCTGGAGATAGCTCATGACAGCCTTTTAAGACTCGAAGGGAGCGCATAAGCAGGAGGGGGC
>NW_011181429.1:0-410 GCF_000146605.3 Meleagris gallopavo
TCTCTTGTCCTCCTCTTTTTGTGTTCCTTGCCCCATTCTCTTGGCCTAATGACCCCTTGGCTTTGTGTTGCCACATTCATGTCGGCATTCAGTTTTGGCGTTCCCTGCCGTATTGTCTGGGCCGTCATCCTTGGCATTTCCTTCCATGTTCTCTTGGCCCTTGCCTTTGCCTGGGCATTCCCTTGCCCTCCTGTTTTTGTGGAACCCGCACCTGGGGCGGGGTGCAGCCCTGCGAACACAGCTGGGGGCAGTTTGGCTGTGGAGTGGGGCAGAGCCAGGCTCCACCCCTCCCTGATCCCATTGAAGGGCTGGGAAGAGTAGGGGCAGCATGTGAACCTGGGGAGTGCTTCCTTTGGAGTATGCCTTGTCTTGGTGATGGAGTGAGTGTATTTTTTTTTTTTTTTCTCTTC
>NW_011181430.1:0-467 GCF_000146605.3 Meleagris gallopavo
CCCGTAGGTCTTTGCCAACCTTGGGGATTCTAGGATTCTAACATCTTGCTAACTGGCCTGCCACGCCTGTTACCACCTTCCGGACCTGCTACTTCATGCTGGCAGACAAACTTCTTTGCTACTTTCCTCCCTGCCCCAGTTGGAGGAAAGTCATCATCTCCACTTGACAGGCTGGAGCAGTAGCAAGTTGCACCTGTGAGTAAAAACAAGTCCCTTTTAATCCCCAGAGGGAAGAAAACCGCCAAACAAAAGGCTGCAGCGGGGCTCTCTCTGGACCCCTGTTGTCTCAGCACAGCTCACAGTCACTTACAGTGCACACAGCACCTACAAAAGCACCACGCTGCTACAAGGAAGGAAAACAACCCACGACGCTCTGCAGGGCTCCGAGCTCTCAGTGGGTGACGCCTGCTCCGTGTACACAGCGTGCACACAAACTGCACCTCATCTCCTTCCCATTTACTCCCCCC
>NW_011181431.1:0-501 GCF_000146605.3 Meleagris gallopavo
TCTGTGGGAGAAGAGAAAGCTCTGGAGATAGCTCATGACAGCCTTCCAAGACTCGAAGGGAGCGCATAAGCAGGAGGGGGCAACGGCTGTTTAGGAGGGTGGATAGCGATAGGACAAGGGGAAATGGTTTTCAAGTGAGACAGGGGAGGTTTAGGTTGGTTCTTAGGAGGCAGCTTTTCACGCACAGGGTGGTGACGCACTGGAATGTGTGCTTGAGAGTCACTTCCAGGATGATCTGCTCCATGATCCGTGACCAGCCCAGAGGTGAGACTGACATGCTGGTAGTTCCCCGCGTCACACTTTCTATCCTTCCTGAGAGGTGTGCTGTCACCTTTTTTCTCCTCAGCAGGGACTTGACCTGACTGCCTCGACTTGTGAAATACCATGGAGAGTGGCTCGGTGACTGCAGCGGTGAATTCCCTCGGAACTCTGGGACTCATCCCGTCAGGACCCAAAGACTCCTGGCTGTTGGGTCCTCAGGTGGTCCAGACCTGATCTGCC
>NW_011181432.1:0-417 GCF_000146605.3 Meleagris gallopavo
AGATGACAACACACGATGGGAATGTTTCTCCTTACAGCTGTGCCTAGAAGCAGTGCCTTGCCAAAGGCTCAGCACAATCTGCTCCATAAGCCTCCTATGGGGCTATCCCAAAGGAAAGGGCTTCAGATCTTCCCGTCCCCTTCCAGCCCCTTCCCTTCTGCAGACAGTTCCGCACACGGTTCCTTTCTGGACTGGCACGGTGCTGCAGGCACCCAGCAGCTGTTTGCCAGATGCTGCTGTGGAGCAGGGAGAGAAGAGTGCTGTGGAGCACTGCTGGCATTGCAGTCTAAAGCAGTACGTGGCCAGTGTGACAGGAGCTGCTCTGTGTTTGTGGACAGGTGCGGGTGGAGCGGAATCGTCTCCGGCTTCCCCGCTGAGCGCCAGGACAGAAGCCCCAGCAACTCGTACCGGTATGCC
>NW_011181433.1:0-385 GCF_000146605.3 Meleagris gallopavo
CCCAGGGGGGGATTTTGCCATCGCTGCAGTGCGTTCTCACCCCGGGGATGGTTTTCCCCTCCATGTCCAGTAAGGATATCCCGTCCAAGTGATTGCCAGTCGTCACCGCCCAAAATCGTGTTTAAGCAGCCCCTGGCTAAGAACTGAAACTGCCAGCATCAATTACCAGTTCTTGAAAGTGGGAGCAGCCGTGGTCGGCCAGTTAGACCTATGGCAGCAATTAAAAGGAGTGATTTCTGTGGGACAGCCCTGATGCAGCTGAGAGCAGTGCAGGAATGAGTCAGTGCCCGTGCAGCGTATGCCGACTCGTTGCTGTGAGCTGGTCCTGTGTGCCACGAAGCACGTCACTGACTTTGTATCGTGGACTTTTTCTCCTGGCTTTGGC
>NW_011181434.1:0-412 GCF_000146605.3 Meleagris gallopavo
TTTCTGGGAGAAAAATGACAAGTACGTGGGAGAAAAAGTGGACAATTGTGGGAAAGACTGACTTCTCTTGGAGGGCAAGTGTGGTATTTTTGGTGTGAAAAGGGGTCCTTTGGGGAGAAAAACGGGGTGTAGATGGGAGAAAATGTCCTGTTGAGGAGTGCCTAGCAGTATTTTTGAGAGAAAAGGGAAGGTACTTGTCAGAAAAGTGCTCTTTCTGGGAGAGAGTAGCATAGTTGGTTGGAAAATGCCACCCATTTGTGAGAAAGCTGCTTTGTTTCCGGGAGAAAATAGCATTCTCTGGGGAGAAGATGTCCTGTTTTGGATGTAAAAGTAGTACTTGTGGGAGAAGCTGTCCAATGTTTGGGCCCAAGGTAGCATTACTGGGAGGTAATGTCATTGTATTGGAGAAGGG
>NW_011181435.1:0-375 GCF_000146605.3 Meleagris gallopavo
GAACAGATCTACACACTCCATACACTGGTCTGCTGTTGCTCAGGGACCAGGCTACAATACTGGGCAGTATCTGTTTGATCAGAAGATTCAAATGCCAAACAAAGCCATATTTTAGAGATGGCTGAACTCCTCCCTGCATCCAACCCACTGCAAGTCTAATCTGGAACCATATCTTCTGGGCTTCACTTCACCAAACATTCTGAAGGTATCAGACAATATTGCTGATACCTTCACACCTGATGCTCTTCTGTACATGGCATCAAGGAACGCCTTGAACTGCTTACCTCAAAGGAGAGTTCATCCGGTGTCTGGGCGACATATCTCTTAATGGACATTGGGGCAGCAGCAATAGCTGGAGTATTAAGAGATGACTCC
>NW_011181436.1:0-433 GCF_000146605.3 Meleagris gallopavo
TTACCTCAGAAGGGGATATTTTAAGGATCCCAAAGGGTATCGATGGGCCTTTGGAATAGCTGCTGTAGACACAGAAGGTGTTAAGCAGTTGTCTATTTTGCCTGGCCTGTCAGAAGATCCATCTGCCGTGGGGTTGCTACGAGTGAAAGAGCAACAAGTACCGATTGTTACAAAAACGGTGCACAGACGGCAGTACCGCACCAACAGGGATTCCTTGCTCCCCATTCAGAAGCTGATTCACCAACTAGAGAATCAGGGAGTGATTAGCAAGACTCACTCACCTTTTAACAGCCCCATATGGCCAGTGCGTAAAGCCAGTGGAGAATGGAGGCTGACGGTGGACTACCGTGGCCTGAATGAAGTCACACCCCCATTGAGTGCTGCTGTGCCAGATATGTTAGAACTCCAATATGAATTGGAGTCAAAGGCAGCC
>NW_011181437.1:0-473 GCF_000146605.3 Meleagris gallopavo
GGGTAAACGCTGGCGGCTGTGCATCGCCCTTACCTGCTGGGCAGACAATGACCAGTCAGCAAAGTGAGGTTCCGGGGCATTCCGGGAAATGCACATTCCACTTCCTTGCTGTTTCCACCGAGACCAACACATCTCCCCGTGCAGTTGTTACGGCACTTGGGAGCACCACAGCTCTGCTGCCACCTGTTGGACACAATACAGTCATGAAGGCACTGCCCTGCATCCGGGCCTCTTGCACAAACCTGTGCTCCTTGCTCGGAGCACATGGCTGCACTCTGTGCACCATGTTGCTTACCACCAGAGAAGGCTCAGGTACCCAACAACATTTGGGCTTCCATCTTGTCTGATAACTGCTCATTATGCACAGCCCTCATCTTTGCTTTGGTGAGGTGGGGACTGCCATTGCTTCCTCAGTCCCACAGACCCCCTTCCCACTCCCCACACTGCCCATCGGGAGATCAGGTTCTGGACCA
>NW_011181438.1:0-546 GCF_000146605.3 Meleagris gallopavo
TCCTCCCGGAAACAAAGCAGCTTTCTCACAAATGCGTGGCATTTTCCAACCAACTATGCTACTCTCTCCCAGAAAGAGCACTTTTCTGACAAGTACCTTCCCTTTTCTCTCAAAAATACTGCTGGACACTCCTCAACAGGACATTTGCTCCCATCTACACCCCGTTTTCTCCCCAAAGGACCCCTTTTCACACCAAAAATACCACACTTGCCCTCCAAGAGAAGTCAGTCTTTCCCACTATTGCCCACTTTTCTCCCACGTACTTGTCATTTTCTCCCAGAAATACCACATTTCACTTGGAAATTTGGCCTGTGCTTCCAAAAAGATGATATTTTCTCCCAGGCATACCTGTTTTCTTCAAACTACCGCACGTTTTCTCCCAAAAAGACTAGATGACAAGACCAAATTGGACACTTGCAACCAAGAATAGGACATCTTCTCCCACTAATACCACTTCTCTCCCAAGGATAGGATATTTTCCCTAAATGCTATGGCAGTTCTGCTAAGAATACTCTTTCCTTCCCTAAATGGGACATACGCACCCAC
>NW_011181439.1:0-321 GCF_000146605.3 Meleagris gallopavo
CAGCCTTCCTGAGACAAGTGCTCACAAAAGAGTTCTGGGAGTGTCTGTTTCTCCATTTTCTCTCCGTTTGCTAGAACCCAGAACAGCTGTGTTCTCCAATCAGGACATTTGGACTCCATTTTCTCTTCCATCTGACTACTATGCACTGAAAAATCAAGAGTGAATCAAGAGGAAATCAGCTTCTCCATGCTCGTGCATGATACAAGATTTGAGCTATCCTTCTCAAAGACACTCACAGATGTCACTTACAGTCAGGATTCTGATGCAGACCTGCTGAAACAGCCAAAGCAAGGTGCATTAAATGCCTGCTTATCAATGCCT
>NW_011181440.1:0-495 GCF_000146605.3 Meleagris gallopavo
TGTTCTTCCGAACTATAGACCCTAGAGCCTTTGATAGAGTATTTTAACTTGATAAATAGCCGCATGAAGTCTTAAAAGGAGAAATGGAAAACCTGGTGTGGACACTGGAATGTGGAAGTCCTTCAGAGTCCTCAAGTTAAAAAACACTTGTTTATAAACTGTAGCAGCTGCAATCTTGCTTATACAGGAGGCCAGAAAATTGACTTTGGGAAACAGAATAACTTTGTATATTCCCTGTATGGTTACTGCAGTACTGAATCAATCAAAAGAAAAGTTGTTGGTTATCTCTGAGCAGGATCATGAAGTGCCAAGTGTTCCTGGGAGAATGAGAGGAAATGAAATTAAAGATATGAAAACATTTGTCGATGGTAGCAGTTTTGTGTGATATGACTTAAGAAGGCCGGGTATGCTGTAGCAACTAGAGATGAAATAACAGGCTGGTTCTCTGGCACTACCACCTTAGCAGAGAAAGCAGAACTCGCAGCCTTGTTAAGA
>NW_011181441.1:0-499 GCF_000146605.3 Meleagris gallopavo
TAGACGACAGTCATATCTCTGAAGTAGCGGACCTGGTTCAAGAGGAAAACGGGAGTTCCAAATCAGACCTAGAGGTTCCAGTCATGGCGGATCCCCTGCAACTCCGTCCTATTATAACTCAAAAACGAAAAAGGTGCAAGATAGACCGGCAGGGGTGCCCCTGACCAATGGCCCCCTGCCGAAACGTATTTGCATGTGACAGCCAGACCATACACTCCTACTAATGGACCTGGTGCAGCGATTTTGGCAGAGGCCGAGAGAGAGTATACCTGCATGGCTGCTCAGGTTATGGGATTCAGGAGCAGAAAGTGTTATGGTTAATGGGCCGGAAATGTCAAAGCTGGCCACCATAGCATTACATCCTGCTGTCAGGCAGAGACTATACGCTGCCATCCAGTATAGCAATGAGAACCACTCAATAATAGATTGGTTAATGGCAGCGTGCCGGATGGTCTGGCCAAATAAAACAGATATTCCCCTAAACATAGGACTATGGTCC
>NW_011181442.1:0-480 GCF_000146605.3 Meleagris gallopavo
AAAACCCCCACTCGCAGGTAGGTGCAGGAGGGCTGAATTCGCACTTGTCGGCATCGGAATCGCACTCCTGCACTCTCACGAGCAGAAAGCGGCATTCGCGCTGAACCGCTCCGGAGACTTTGCCGGAGCTGGCCGAGAAATCTTGCTTCTCCCCGAATGCCGCTTTGAGCTGTCAGCAGCGGTCTCGTGTTTCTCGCTAGCCGAGAACGAGCCACTTCAGCCGGCTGCTTTTCTCCGACGAGTGAGCGGGCTCCTGTGCGCACATCGGAAAGGAGCGGTTTGCACTTCGCCTTGGCTACATGCAGAATGCACTGCGCTTACCTCTGAATACTATGTCTCTGCCTTTATTTCGTGCGACAATTCATTCTAGTCAGGTTTCCACTGCTATACTTCTGCATTTCAGAGAGGAAAAGAGTGGAAGGGGAAAACCCTCTCTAATAGGACACCTGGAGTTCGAGGAGCGACAGATGTAGTGCTCTC
>NW_011181443.1:0-426 GCF_000146605.3 Meleagris gallopavo
AAGATCATGCAAAAGAAAGGAGCAGGAAAGACAAAGAACCAACAAGTATGAAACAAAGACTACGCAAAGCAAACAAAAAAGCCTCACTGCAGAAAAGAACGAAGGACAAACCGCAATACAAGGAAGGAGAAGAAAGCAAAGCAAAACGAGGTCGAGAAATACAACAGGAAAGCCAATGAATTCAATGCACTAGCATGGCAGAGCAAAGAAGCCTAGCAAAGTAAACAGATACAAACGCTCAGCAAGGCTTTGCAATGGAAAGAAAGAAGGAAAATTTAACAGCAGTGCAAGGCCACGATGCCAACAAAAACCAAAGAGCAAACCAAAGCCAAGCAACACCACAAAAAGTAAAAGAAGGACCAAGTGCTGAAATGCCAAGGAAACCAAAGCAAAAGCACTTGAAATCCTCACAAACAGAGGGGAATA
>NW_011181444.1:0-507 GCF_000146605.3 Meleagris gallopavo
TGGGGCTCCAGCACGGGAATGATGTGGAGCTTTTGGAGCAGGTCCAGAGAAGGGCCACGAAGAGGATCAGAGGGCTGGAGCCCCTCTCTTAGAAAGAAATGTTGAGGGAACTGGGATTGTTTGTGTGGGAGAAGAGAAAGCTCTGGAGATAGCTCATGACAGCCTTCCAAGACTCGAAGGGAGCGCATAAGCAGGAGGGGGCAACGGCTGTTTAGGAGGGTGGATAGCGATAGGACAAGGGGAAATGGTTTTCAAGTGAGACAGGGGAGGTTTAGGTTGCTTATTAGGAGGAAGCTTTTCACGCACAGGGTGGTGACGCACTGGAACGTGTGCTTGAGAGTCACTTCCAGGATGATCTGCTCCATGATCCATGACCAGCACAGAGGTGAGACTGACATGCTGGTAGTTCCCCGCGTCACACTTTCTATCCTTCCTAAGAGGTGTGCTGTCACCTTTTTTTCTCCCTTCACCCTAGGGACCTTTGGACCCTGACTGCCTCGACTTGTG
>NW_011181445.1:0-457 GCF_000146605.3 Meleagris gallopavo
ACTCACCAAGGTTGCAATCATTGCTGGGGTGGGAGCGTTTGTCCCACAGCTGGTGAGCAGAGCTGGTGCTGTGGTGAGCGTGCCGCATGTGGACACAGAGCTTTGGGCCTCCTTGGAACAGATCACCCTGTGAGAGCCCATCAGAAGCACTGCTGTGGTGTGTGCGTGAGCTGGGCACAGCTCAGGCTGAGCAGAACATACAGGTGAGCTGGGTTTGGTGCTGGGAAGAGCTTTCAATGCCTGAGGTGTATCTTAGTGAGAAATGTTGGCATTAGCTGACAAAAAATCTTTTCTCCTCAACTGCAAAAGGACAGCGCAGCTCAGACTCCTTAACCTATGGAGCAGGGTGGTAGCAAGGAGTGGGCACTGCCCTCCTGCAAGCTGTGCTTGGTTATGGTCTGCCCGGTCTCTGCTGCTCTGGATTTCTTCTGAGAAGTTTGTTCTAGCTGCTTGGAGT
>NW_011181446.1:0-475 GCF_000146605.3 Meleagris gallopavo
CAAAGAAGAAATCGACAAAAGTCGAGAAAACATTGGAAAGCAGTCAGGAAAACTAAGGGAAAAAAAAGCAAACCAAACCTATGACACGCAAGGCAACAAAATACAAAACAGAAAATAAATAATACTAAAAAAAAAAAAGAAAGAAAAACAGGAGAAAAAAAGACTAAGAAAAATCAAAGCAAAACTACGAGAAAGAATAGAAAGAAAAAGCAAAGACATACAGTGCAATATCATGGCAAAGCTAAGGATTCAGACAAAGAAAGGGTGGAAAAAACAAGCGAATGCAAGAGGAAGTAACTGCAAAGAAAATCTAACCAAGCTGAAGAGAACAGTGGAAAGCAAAGAAAAAAAACCATAAGGAAACTAAAGAAAAACAAAAGAAAGCAAAGGAAAACAGCGACATTCAAAAACAAAAACAAACAAAAACAAAAAAAGTAAAAATTAAATAAAAAGGACAAAAAACAAAAACAAAACA
>NW_011181447.1:0-440 GCF_000146605.3 Meleagris gallopavo
AAAGGAAGCAGTCTCCAGATTCACATGCTGCTCTTACACCTAGCAGCCCTTCAGCGCACTTGGGATCCCCCAAAAACAGAAGATCACAGCCCTGAAAGAAAAAAGAAACCACTTACCCCATTCCAAGGACCAATACTCCCCCACACTCTCAAGTGAAGGAAGCAGCTTCCAGGTCCAAATACCTACCAGCCCTTAAGTACGCTCAGGGTTCCCTACTAAGAAAGAGAGAGAGCAGCTCCACAATGGAGGAAGAAAAAAAAAATCAACTCACTCCATCACCAAAGAACAAGGCATACTCCAAAGGAAGCACTCCCCAGGTTCACATGCTGCCCCTATCTTCCCAGCCCTTAAATGGGATCAGGGAGGGTGGAGCCTGGCTCTGCCCCACTCCACAGCCAAACTGCCCCCAGCTGTGCTCGCAGGGCTGCACCCGCCCAGGT
>NW_011181448.1:0-494 GCF_000146605.3 Meleagris gallopavo
TGCATTCAGCGTACTGCAGCTCACCTTACTGCCTTCAGAGCAAAGGTTGGTTTCGCTGGCAATGAGTTAATAGCAGCGTGGGAGTTACACGTTGCCTTGCTGCACCGGGAATCAGGAGAGCTGTCAAATATCTTCTTCCCAGCTGTAACCTGACCTATTAGCCTCACCTGAAATTTACCAAGGGTGTAGCAAACTATTTCTTTCAAGATCTGTGGCACAAAACGGCTAGCAGCACTGAAGCACCCACAGTACTCACCCAGAGCTTGCCATCTTTCCTAGCATGCTTCTCAATGACGAGAAGAAAGGTGCTCCTTGCTTCTTCAAAGGAGAGTTAGTTTTGACGTTCAGCAGTCCGTCAGAACGCACATACGTACAATCCCTTGATGTAAGAAAGGGAACCGTTACAAAGGTGACTTCATAAGCCAACACAATTTTATCTACTGCAGTTGTTCCCAGAACAGACGTTACGTATACATCGTGCTATTGGTAACAGT
>NW_011181449.1:0-310 GCF_000146605.3 Meleagris gallopavo
TGCATATGTCCCATTTAGGGAAGGAAAGGAGTATTTCTTAGCAGAACTGCCATAGCATTTAGGGAAAATGTCCTATCCTTGGGAGACAAGTGGTATTTGTGGGAGAAGATGTCCTATTCTTGGTTGCAAGTGTCCAATTTGGTCTTGTCATCTAGTCTTTTGGGAGAAAACGTGCGGTAGTTTGAAGAAGACAGGTATGCCTAGGAGAAAATATCATCTTTTTGGAAGCACAGGCCCAATTTCCAAGTGAAATGTGGTATTTCTGGGAGAAAATGACAAGTACGTGGGAGAAAAAGTGGACAATTGTGGG
>NW_011181450.1:0-527 GCF_000146605.3 Meleagris gallopavo
AGGAGTGCAGCTGATTAGAAGTGGAAAGTTTGGCTTCTAAAGGCTGCTCGTGGGTGCAGCATTAATTACAAGATTTTGGCACTGCCTAGGTGTGCCCTAATCCTCCAGAACATTTGGTGTGGCAATCTGAGTAAAATAGTGTCTCCTAGAAAGCAATCCACCTTCCATCTGTAGCCAAAACAAAAGCTGTCGATACATCTGCCGACGAAGCAGTCACTTACTTTCATGGAGCTGCAGGTGCAAAAACGTTGCTTGTCTGTCCAGTTCTCCCACGTTTGTTGCTGTGATATTAAAATAAGTCCTCAGAAGATATATATAAGCCTTCATCTGCTGATATTTAAATATCAGCTGATATTTACCTTCAAGCAGAATGTTGATTTTTTCTTTAGTCGAGGAACAAAAGAGAAAAGAAAAAAAGGAAAAAAAAAATAAAACAAAGGGAAAAATAAAATAGCATGTGCAGGAAAAAGAAAGGTGGCTTACGAAGACTATCTCTCTAGGACCTGAAGACCTGCTGCAGGAAAAGG
>NW_011181451.1:0-399 GCF_000146605.3 Meleagris gallopavo
GCCAAACTGCCCCCCAGCTGTGCTCGCAGGGCTGCACCCCGCCCCAGGTGCGGGTTCCACAAAAAACAGGAGGGCAAGGGAATGCCCAGGCAAAGGCAAGGGCCAAGAGAACATGGAAGGAAATGCCAAGGATGACGGCCCAGACAATACGGCAGGGAACGCCAAAACTGAATGCCGACATGAATGTGGCAACACAAAGCCAAGGGTCATTAGGCCAAGAGAATGGGGCAAGGAACACAAAAATCGGAGAACAAGAGAATGTAATAGTGAAAACAGTGCAAGACCAGAGACAAGCAAGACACAGAACAAAGAGGATAAGGCAGCCTTCTGGGCACCATGAAGCGCAAATTCAGAGCTCTGGGGGAAACCCTATTGTGCCGGGCTCTGGAATGGGTAAAT
>NW_011181452.1:0-368 GCF_000146605.3 Meleagris gallopavo
CCCTTGACACCAACTTTCTTGCAAAAGAGGAAAATGAGTAATGTCATTAACCTCCTCCTACCCGATTACTTCCTGGATGTTGGCATGCCCCAGCTGATTAAGTATCCATCTATATGTTAGGTATGAATTGTCTTCTGCTTTGGTTGTAGGTCTTTCAGGTTGCAGCCTATGAAGAAGAGGCTCATGTAGCATTTGCAGTGCTGGATGCAGTTGAAGGCAAAACTGAAGACGCTTTCCGAGCATTTGAAGCTATGAAGCACATGGGTTTCCATACCAGAACCTTGCCGAGGCTGGTTCCTAACTTGTGTTACCCAAATGCTTTTTCGTTCCTTGCATTCCCACTGATTCTTATTCATCCAAATGCTGCT
>NW_011181453.1:0-413 GCF_000146605.3 Meleagris gallopavo
AGACTCGGTGGTCATCGGTGCTTCGCCATGACCGTGTATTCTTTGCTTTTTCATGTTGCTGCAGAGGCTGCTGCTGCTGCTGCATGGGTTGATGTTGGTTTCCTCGGTTGGTTTTCCGTGTTGTTTTTCTGTGGTTTCTGCCTTGGTTTCCTGCTCCTTCTGCATTGCAATGCATTGGGCTATTTTTCAGTGGTGTTGATTTTTTTCCCCGTCTGTTTCTGTTCTTGGAAGTGCTTTTTCCTTTCCTAAGCGTATTCCCCTCTGTTTGTGAGGATTTTCAAGTGCTTTTGCTTTGGTTCCTTGGCATTTCAGCACTTTGGTCCTTTCTTTTACTTTTTGTGGTGTTGCTTGGCTTTTGGTTTGCTTCTTTAGGTTTTTTGTTGGCATCGTGGCCTTGCACTGCTGTTAAATTT
>NW_011181454.1:0-452 GCF_000146605.3 Meleagris gallopavo
GAGGGTTCTAGCTGAGGAACTGGCGGGACTTATTGACAGGTGTTTAAACTAGGTATGAAGGGGGAAGGGGACAAAAATGAGGACCGCTGGGACTGAGGGGGCAGTTCGAGGCTCCAAGCAGAACTTGATGGGTGGAGACAGTGGAGTTCAAAGGCTTGGAGAGAGGTGGAGGGATGCTGCTTCTCTTAAGTGCCTGTATACTAATGCGCGTAGCATGGGGAATAAACATGAAGAGCTGGAGTTCTGCGTGCGGTCACGAGGTCATGATCTCATTGCGATCACGGAGACGTGGTGGGACAGCTCGCATGACTGGAATGTTGTCATGGAGGGCTATGTGCTTTTTAGGAAAGATCGGCTGGCTAGGCGGGGTGGTGGAGTTGGCTCTTTATGTGAGAGAGCAGCTAGAATGTATTGAACTTCACTTTGGGGGAGAGTGATGTAGCAGTGGAGAG
>NW_011181455.1:0-414 GCF_000146605.3 Meleagris gallopavo
GGAGAGCTTGGCACATCACACCAAAGAGCAGCCAAGGAGGAAAGAAAGAAAACTTGCAGCATCCTAGCAAATAACACACACAACTTCCTCCTGCAAAGGACAATTCAAAGAAAGCAAGTGGAAAAAGCCAACTAGGGAGGACCCATTCGGACGTCCTACAAAACCTCCCCCAGCAGAAAGAAACCCTTGGCAGCATCAGCCTCGGACGACTCACGGGCGGCCGCTGAAGATTCTGGCTCCCATCCCAGAAGGCTTGCACGACGCAGGAGTCGCTGAGCAAAGGCTCGGTCCCTGGCTGCCACAGCACCTCGGCAGAACGAGAACAATCTTGCTGAGGAGGCAATGGGGACTACTCTGGATTCTCTCTCGGACACTTCAGATCCTCCCAGAGAAACTGCAAACGCACACGATGTC
>NW_011181456.1:0-402 GCF_000146605.3 Meleagris gallopavo
GACTCAGGGAAGGATCAGCATCAACTGTCAGGAGGACAACCGGGGCCACGTCTCAGAGCTGATTCAGCTCTCCAGCCTGGCAAAGGAACAGAGCCACGGGGCTGCCATGAGCTGCAGGACTGCCCTGCTGCTGTCCCTTGCGTTGTGAAGCTGGCGGCTGGCAAAGTCCAACCTTTCCCACAGAACCCCAGGCAAAAAGAGAGACAGGCTTTGGGCTCAAGACAGCTTGGGATACTGGCCCAGGAAAGGGACAGAGCTCAAGAGCATTGCTCAGCATCCTCAGAAGACCACTGCTCACTGTCAAGGTGCTGTGAAATCCACTGCATGAGACAGCACCAAGCCTGTGAGGTCACAGCGAGTCCCTCTGGGGACATCCAGAGCTGGCACGAGTACAGTCCAGGG
>NW_011181457.1:0-376 GCF_000146605.3 Meleagris gallopavo
AAACATACTCTGAACAGGAAAGGAATGCTTGCAGCAAGGAACAAGATCACGCAAAGAAAGCAGCTGGAAAGACAAAGAATACACAAATAGGAAACAAAGACAATGCAAAGCAAACAAAAAAGCCTCACTACAGAAAAAAATAAAATAAAAAAAAGACAAAACAAAACAAGGAATGAAAACGAAGCAAAGCCAAGCGAGGATGAGAAATACAAGAGGAAAGCCAATGAATTCAATACACTAGCATGGCAAAAGCAAAGAATCCTAGCAAAGTAAAGAGAGAACAAAGCTCACCAGTGCTTAACAATGGAAAGAAAGAATGAAAATTTAACAGCAATGCAAGGCCAGCATACTAACAATAACCAAAGAGCAAACCAAA
>NW_011181458.1:0-509 GCF_000146605.3 Meleagris gallopavo
CTACACAGCGCAGCATCAGCACCTTCTAAAATTTGTCTAAAAGGCTACCATTCAAGTACTGCAGCAAATTCTTCCCTTTTCTGATAACCTCCCCCAGCCCAGCACGTACATACAGCCACTACAGGAAAGCGAGAACATCCCCAGTAAGTCTTATCTACTGAAAAGGTGGCTAGCAAACAGTCACCAAGCCCCGAGCAGGCAAAACCGTCAGATGCCAGTGGTGAGAAAAGAGGAGGAGGAGGCCTTCCTCGTCACCCTCTTCAAGTTTCACGAAGGAGAGGCGCACACCCAACCCCAGTCCTCGACTTCAAGCAGAGTGCATACCTGGAAGGGGCTTCTAGGATGCAGGATGTTTTTGGGATGCAGGAGCTTTTTGGAACCAAGAGCTGGTGTGCACCGCATCTCACCGCCTCCTTCCTTCTTTCCAGTTAACCTGCAGAAGATTTACAAAGCAGTGGAGAAGCTGGGAGCCTCCGAGCTGGTAAGCAGGCAGCGTCCCCCATCCCACA
>NW_011181459.1:0-529 GCF_000146605.3 Meleagris gallopavo
ACATAAGACCTTTTCACTCAGAAATGACAGTTCTCTTAGGAATACCTCCCAATTCCCCCTAATCTGCTACACTACACTCCGCACTATGACACTTTCTCCCCAAACTAGGACACTTTCTCCCAGAAAGGCCGCTTTTTCCCCCCAAAGTACACCGTTGGCTTCCAAAAAGAACACATTCTCCCCAAGAAATACCACCCTTCTCCAATACAATGACATTACCTCCCAGTAATGCTACCTTGGGCCCAAACATTGGATAGCTTCTCCCACAAGTACTACTTTTCCATCCAAAAGAGGACATCTTCTCCCCAAAGAATGCTATTTTCTCCCGGAAACAAAGCAGCTTTCTCACAAATGGGTGGCATTTTCCAACCAACTATGCTACTCTCTCCCCAGAAAGAGCACTTTTTCTGACAAGTACCTTCCCTTTTCTCTCAAAAATACTGCTAGACACTCCTCAACAGGACATTTCCTCCCATCTACACCCCCGTTTTCTCCCCCTAAAGGACCCCCCTTTTTCACCACCAAAAAA
>NW_011181460.1:0-448 GCF_000146605.3 Meleagris gallopavo
AAAATTGATGTGTCCTTATCTTGCTGGAGAAAGGGCCTCTTACCATGGCACAAAGCTGCTAGAGTTTCCCAGGATGCATGAACAACATTTTCTCCACTTTTCCAGTCTTTCCACTTTAGCACTTTGGAGTTAATGCTCTGGGGTTTGGGCAGAACTCCTGGCTTACCCGAATGTTCCCAGATTTTAGCTCTGTGGAGGATGAAAAAAAAGAGTCTTAATTTGCCATTCCCAGTCCCCCAGATTCCTTCTCTCCAATCTGAAATGTCTGGGACATTACTGAGAAAAACACTGCAATGTTTTGTTCAGTAGTTGGCAAAGACAATGCTCCTTGCATTCCTTGCATGGTGCTTTTCCATGGTATTTTTTCAGTGCTGTGCACATGTGCATGCAGATACTTAGACAGACAGACAGACAGACAGACAGACAGACACACACACACCACACACAC
>NW_011181461.1:0-356 GCF_000146605.3 Meleagris gallopavo
AAGTGGGCTAGAGACCGAGGGGTGGATTTAACTATGGATGCTATTGCGCAAATCATTCACGACTGTGACACGTGTGCCACAATTAAACAAGCCAAGAGAATGAAACCTCTCTGGGAGGAAGGGCGATGGCAAAAGTTACAAATATGGGGAGGCATGGCAGGTTGATTATATCACCTTGCCACGATCTCGTAATGGTAAGCGTTATGTGCTCACCATGGTGGAGGCAACAACTGGGTGGCTTGAAACCTATGCAGTACCCACGCTACCGCCCGAAATACCATACTAGGTCTTGAGACACAAGTCCTGTGGCGACATGGTACCCCAGAAGAATTGAGTCAGATAATGGGACTCATTTT
>NW_011181462.1:0-391 GCF_000146605.3 Meleagris gallopavo
CTGCTATGTATTTGAGGATAGGCAAAAAGATAGAGAAATCAGAATGCGAAGACATCTTCACCTGCAGCTATTCTGTCAGAAAACGATGCATGTCTTTCTTGTTTTAGGTGGCAATGATAAGTCATGATGAATGTGCTCCCTTTGATGACAGGATAGCCTGCTGAGTACATCACTTGGAAATGAGAGACTGGGTTAAACTCTTCTAAACCTCAGAGGCTTAATACATTACATCCAGGAGAACGAACAAGCCACTTACTTCTTGCTGACCTTGAAAGCCTGCCCTCTGTTTATAGGCCACCATCAACATTTTCATTGCAGTGTTTTTATGTTTCCACAGACATAACTTGGCAAGCTGTAAAGCTGGCTTTGTTGGAAATATTGCAATGTTCGG
>NW_011181463.1:0-582 GCF_000146605.3 Meleagris gallopavo
ATATAGGGCGCGGTAAGCACAAGCCAAACCCCAAATAAGTTGTACCTCCTTAGAGTTATGTAAGCCGCGCTGTCCCTGACTCAAATACTGACTTAGTTTCTCAGGATCCCACAGATGTTCAAGTGTAAAATCCCATGACACTGCAGGTCCCCTTGCTTTTAAGATCTTTCCTAAACCTCTCCATATTCCCTGCCAGTCAGCACTCTCTGGTTCTGGAGGAGACTCCTTCCCTTTGTAAAGGAATATAATCCAGGAAAACAATAGCGCGCCCATGAGTATTAATTCGAAATTCGAAAACCGTCTGACAAACCGATAAGGAAGCCTGGAGACTGGTCTGAACATTGTGCTGTTTGTAAAATTAGCCATTCCATCTGGGATGTGAATGTCAAAATTCAGACCATACCACATTGCATACAGGTACCATGCAGGTGTCTCCGTCAATGCCCTTAAGTATTTATATATGAACATAATTCCACAACAAGTAATTATGGCCTTGACAATTTGCCAATAGGTTGAGAGTAACATGACGGTTTGTAAGCCTTTACTCAACACCCCCACAATGAAAAGTGGGTTCATTGCTGG
>NW_011181464.1:0-408 GCF_000146605.3 Meleagris gallopavo
CTGGTATTTCTGGAGAAAATGTCATGTTTTGGGGGATAAAATAAGTATTTCTGGTGAAAAACGTAGAGTCTTCGGTGATAAAACTGGGATTTCTGGAGCAAAATATCATATTTTGGGAGAAAACCCGTATTTCATGGAGAAAATGTCATGTTTTTGGGAGCAAAACCTGATATTTCTGGGAGAAAACGTCATATTTCTTGTAGAAAAAAATGGTATTTGTGGGAGGAAACTGCAGTTCCTGGTAGAAAATAGGCATATTTTGGGAGAAAGCTACTATTTCTCGGAGAAAACGTCATATTTCTGGTTGAAAAACGGTATTTATGGGAGAAAACGTCCTATTTCTGGTTGAAAAATGGTATTTGTGGGAGGAAACTGCAGTTCCTGGCAGAAAAAGGCATATTTTTGGGA
>NW_011181465.1:0-427 GCF_000146605.3 Meleagris gallopavo
GGTTGGATGGGGCCCTGGGCAGCCTGGTGTAGTCTGTAATGGGGAGGTTGGTGGCTCTGCCTGTGGCAGGGAGGTTGGAGATTCGTGATCCCTGGGGTCCTTCCCAACCCTGGCCATTCTGTGATTCTGTGATATTGGCCCTGTCCATCATGGTGGAGCAGCCTGGTGGCCCCTATGATGTCATAAGCGGCTGGAATGAGGGGAGGAGCAGTGCGTGCTGCGTCCCTTCATTGGAGCGCTTGAGCTCTGCCTGAGTAGCTCGCTTGTTGCACTTGTGCACCAACTGAGTACCTTTGTTTTTGCATCCTCTTGTGCAGCATCTTGTAGGTAAGCTGAGACAGTGTGGGAGAGACGGGTGGGCAGTGAGGGCTTGAGAGTGCTGGCTGGCGGAGCTCATAGCATCGTATTGCTCACTCTTGTCCATCAG
>NW_011181466.1:0-357 GCF_000146605.3 Meleagris gallopavo
TGTAGGCAAGAAAATAAAAGAATATCTGATAGTACAGAGCAAGAGATTTGAACCTTTGCTTTTACAGCTCCCGTAGCAGTGTCTCTATTTGTCCTCTCCTCCTCAGCAACACAGTGGTCTCCCTGACGCAGAATCACAGAATTGTAGGGGCTGGAAGGCACCTCTTGAGATGATCGAGTCCAAGCCCTGTGCCAAAGCAGGCTCCGTAGACCAGGTTGCACAGGTTGGCGTCCAGGCAGGTCTTGAACATCTCCAGACAAGGAGACTCCACAGCCTACCTTGGCAGAAGTTCCAGTGCCCTGTCACCCTCACCGTGAAGACGTTCTTCTGCACGTTTGTGCAGAACTTCCTATTTTT
>NW_011181467.1:0-527 GCF_000146605.3 Meleagris gallopavo
CACTTTGGGTGAGTAAACTGTTATTTCCGGCTCGAAATGTCATATTTTGGGGTGAGGAAACTGTTAATTCTGGCCCCAACTGTCATATTTTTCTGGAGAAAGTGGTATTTCTGGGCGAAAATGTCCCGTTTTTTGGAGAAAGCAGGTAGTCCTGGGAGAAAATGTCGTATTCTGGGGGAGAAAGCAGGCATTTCTGGGAGAAAATGTCATATGCTGTGTGAGAAAAGTGGTATTTTTGGGAGAAAATGTCATATTTTCGGGGAGAAACCTGGCATTTCTGGCAGGAAATGTCATCTTTTTCTTGAGAAAAGAGGCATTTCTGGTAGGAAATGCCATACGTGGGGGGAGAAATCTGGCATTTCTGGCAGGAAGATCGTATTTTGGGTGAGAAAACTGGTAATTCTGGGAGAAAATGTCCTACTTTGGGCTAGAAAAGTGTTATTTCTGGCAGGAAATGTCATAATTCTGGGAGAAAGCTAGTGTTTCTGGGGGAAATTTTCAAATTTTCTGTCAGGAAAACTGTCATA
>NW_011181468.1:0-361 GCF_000146605.3 Meleagris gallopavo
CATCCTGTGCAGAACGCCCACTCCCAGCAGCAGCAGAACAGGTGCCGGTGTAGAACCTTCCCCATGTCACAGCTGTCTCCTTGGTCGCTGCCGCCCCACCTGGCGCACTCGTCTCTGAGCGTGCTGGGCAGGTGGCAGCCATGTCCAGCACTAAGAGAGCGAGAGTTGAGGAGAGCGTGATTTTAAGTGGGAAGAGGGAGCTGGGGGCCCCAGAACCGAAGAGGAGGAGGGGGCCCGCCATGACCATCAAGCGGAGGAGGGAGAGGAGGAAGAGAGCCCGGTTCCATCGCGCCCGGACCACCGCTGTGAGCGACCATGGGCAGCCCATGGAGGTGGATCCGCCTCCAGGAGGAGCCCATGG
>NW_011181469.1:0-334 GCF_000146605.3 Meleagris gallopavo
AGAGAGCATCAGGTGACCTTGCCGGGAGTTATATCTCCTCGCTGACCGCAAAGCCCCCTGGGGAAACGTAGCTGCTCTTCTCCTCTGGACAGGCACCCGGAAACTTTGAGCATCAGCAGTCAAAACCCCCCAGTACATTTGCATGATGTTATGATGTGGAATACCGATAATGAAAAATCATGAAACCATGACATTCCACCCCTTATTCCACATCACTACATCATGCTTTAATATTAGACAAACAAAATATAAACACACGCACTAGGAATTACTGACTGCACTCCCTCAACATCAAGTTCCCTTGCGGTACACATTGAACATCCCCGTTTTCCTG
>NW_011181470.1:0-321 GCF_000146605.3 Meleagris gallopavo
TGGGGTTATGTGGGGTGGGATTTGGGATTTGGGTTTGTGGGATTTGGGACTTGGGGTCGTGGGATTTGGGGCGCTGAGGATGGAGGGTTGTGGGGTTTGAGGTTACGGGGTCGGAAGCTGTGGGGTTCTGGGGTTCTGGGATTTGGGGGCGCAGTTGCAGACACGGGGCGAGAGGGGGCGCTGCTGTGGGGGTTGCGGTGCAGCTCAGTGACCCCCAACTCCTCCCCCCCCAGCGCTGTACGAGGCCCCGGATTTGGGATCCGTCCAATGGCTGCGAGCGGCTGCGGGGTGGGGCGGAGCCGAGTCTGATCACGTGAGCGG
>NW_011181471.1:0-516 GCF_000146605.3 Meleagris gallopavo
TGGGATCGCTGAGCTGAGGTCATTGGAATGAACTACAGTGAGACTCAGTGCCACAAATCACACGTTGCCTGTGATGACCTTGGACGGTGACAGGAGCTTCTGGAAGACTGAAAGGAAGACTAAGCAAAGGGAACAGACCGGGAAATACGGGTAACTGCTCAACTGAACCGAGCTGGTGATCAGTGTGTCAGACCTGAAAAGCTGATGCCGTCCCAGCAGGGAAATCATCAACTGGAAATGTGGAAGACATCTTCACCTGTAATACAGAGAGACACGGTTTACAAGGAGGAATGCCGACACAAACAACACTCACCGTAAGCCCACCACCACAAAACATGGAAGCCAAACGCCACCCCAAGAAATGGCTTCACAGTAAGATCAGCAGTACTGGAACAAGGAAGCTGTAGGATTTTTCTAGACTTACAAAGGAGATTACACATGGCTTTAGTGCCCAATTAAGGGGAGTTCAAGGTTAATTTGGACGGTTACTACAATTATCTATACAGTCATGCTTAC
>NW_011181472.1:0-311 GCF_000146605.3 Meleagris gallopavo
TACTTTACAATGCCAAATGAGACATACTCTGCAAAAATAGGACATTTTCTCACAGATACACCCTCTCAAATAAGGCATGTGGAAATTCGAGGAGTGACAGATGTTGTGCTCTCCCGGTGAGTGTTACGGAAAGTGGGGAGTGATCTTTTCTTTCCTGGGGAGGACAGGGGAGGATAGGGGAAGAGAGGAGAAGAGAGGAGAGGAGAGGAGAGGAGAGGAGAGGAGAGGAGAGGAGAGGAGAGGAGAGGAGAGGAGAGGAGAGGAGAGGAGAGGAGAGGAGAGGAGAGGAGAGGAGAGGAGAGGAGAGGAGA